>NW_027115534.1:777642-783818 GCF_000696795.3 Halyomorpha halys
GCTTTTAACATTTTAATTTTAAGTTTAATTATAAGTGGTAAATGACCAACATTTGTCCCGAATGACGAAAGAATTTGAGGGCATGTTCTCTCAACGTTATTTATAATTTAGTAGGCAAAGGACGTATGCTGACAAATGGAGGGAAGTATAACTTTAGGTTAATTGATGAGTAAAGTTATCAATTAAACATTAAGTAATGTTCTTCAATATAAGTTTCTGAGATTCCACATTATCCATGTTTTTTTCCATCTATTCTGACATATGAGAAGTTTGGCATGGTATAATAAATTTAGCTACCTTAGAAAAACTAATTAGTTATTATTGACTTAATTATATATTGAGTGAATATCGACTCATAAGAATTACTCTCGATTTTGCAAAACCAACCGTGTTTTTACCAACAGAGTTCTGAAAAATTGATAATCTGCCAACATTATTAATAATAAATGTTTTCATAATACAGGGCTTCACAGTATTTTTTTTTTCTGACGGAGGGGGAAATAGTTCATGAGTTCTATAAGGGAAGGGGACGGAGGAGTTTTAGGGCTTCTTTGTCAGAAATAATTACGGTTAGGGGGAGAGTATTTCCTTGGCCAAAGCAGCGACACTAAGCTCAACCAAAAAGAGGATAATACCTATCATCAAGGAAACGATTGAAATAAAGACTTATAGAGGTAACACCAATTAATTAAAACTATAATAACTCTATTCACTAGCATCTGAAAGTCAGTAGGAAAACAGACCAGATGTCCTGTAAGCAGCACTAAAAGACTTTACATAATTAATTATGAGATTTAGAGCACAAACAAGACTTGACTTCAAAAGCACACTGCCAACAGAATTCAAGACAAAGCACAAATCTACAATAAGGACATTGGATCAAGCCTCCCATCTACGCCTTGATCGTTTACCCATTGGTGCATTGCTTATTTTCATTTTGGTAATTAATTAGTTATCCCTGGGCATGAATCAATATGCCCACTTCACTTAATTACATTTATCGGCTGTTACGAGCTTTGTGAAGACGTCAAATTTTCCAATCTACTGAGGCTGCATGTATATTTGACCCGATCCAGAATCGGAAGAAGAATAAATAATCTTAAATATGCCTAAAGTTGCATCGATTTCCCGAAACCGGTCAAGCTACTTTGCTGTGAGTTCCATATTAGAACTTGAGAGTTGGATCGATGCGTAAAACTCTTGAACTTTTTCAAAACCTTTATTGCTTGATAGGAAAATCCTTCTTTGATCAAAATTTAGAAAATGAAACAATAATGTCCACTTTTAAGGTTGTTTATAGTCATTTTTACAACTGTATATTACGTAACACATTCAGTAAATTTGATCTTAGTTAAAATGGAGTGTTACAGGCGTGTAGAGCAATTACCCATTGGTAGCACTCTAATGACATTTTACATTAGCTGGTCTCGTGGCCATCTTCTTTTCAGGCGCCTCGGAGGATTGTCAGGAATGGAAGAGGATGCAAGGTTAGAAACTAGGGGGTTTGAGTGGTTAGGGGGTTTATAATGGAAGGAGTGATATCTGGTTTGGGCTAAATCGGTTACATAGGGAACATTAAAGTCTTTAGGTATGATTTTATTTGTGACAAAGTAAGGAGCACTGAGGATTTTGCGAAGGATTTTGGATTGTGAGTATTGGATGAGATAGGAATTCGAAGGTTTAGTGGAGCCCCAATTCTCAACTCCATATGTCCAGATTGGCCTTATTACAGTCATGTAGATCAGTCTTTTGTAATGTGTTGGATACTACCTAGAGGAACTCCAGCGGACTGAGAATAGAGGGATGAATAGGATCCATTGTGGTTTACTTGGAATAATCTATCAATGCGAAAGGAACAAATGATGAGAAAATTGTAGAAGGTAGGAATTTACGGAGTTTGTAAAGCAGTCCCGGGTGCCAGACTCTATCAAAAGCCTGGTCTAAATCGAAAAAGACTCCCTCGCAGTACATTCCACGCTCCAAAGAAGACGATACTACGTCCACCACACGACGACATTGCTGGATAGTAGAGTGGGATGTTCTGAATCCAAACTGGTGATCAGAGATTAGGTGATTAGAATCCAGGATGGGGAATAGGCGTTTCAAAATGAGTTTTTCAAGGATTTTGGCCATGATCGGTAATAGAGAAATAGGGCGATAGGGTGATGGGTATTTTGGAGGCTTTTGAGGTTTGAGGATCATTTTAACAATAAATAGGAAAAATTCCAGAGGTCAGGAAAATATGTGGAACGGAGTACGGCTTTCCGAGGAAGAAGTTTTAGAATGTGGGATGTTATTAGGTTGTATCCAGGAGCTTTGCGGGTAGGTAATCTTTGAATGATACTAAATATTTCACAAGGATGAAATGCTTTAGGTGGGAGGGTTATTTGGAGCGGAATATTTAGTTCTGCTTCAATACATTTAAGGTGAATTGGGTTAAGGATATCAGGATGTGGAATAAAGGTTTTAGAGGTTTGTTGTCCGAATGTTTGTGATTTTTCTGGGTCAGTTCTGGTCCAATTTAGGGGTTCAGTGAGAAGTGGGTGGTTAAAATCTTTGAAATTCAGCAGTTTTTTAGTGGTCCTCCATAATAATTTGTCAGTAATTGTAAGATTTTCAGTAAAGTTAATTAAATTTTGAATTTTGTATTTTATGATTTCTACTTTTAGTATGCAAGTCAATTTGGTGTAATACGTTTTGTCCATTGGATATCTGGTCCTATGCCACTTCCATCTTGCTCTGCGTTTTTCCCTTAATAAGAAACGAATATGCTGTGGCAGGTTATTTTGTTTATTGTTATTGATTTGATTAGTCGATGTGTTGTCAATTATACTTGTTCTTATTGATGATGTGAGTTTTTACGAATTTAAAAGCATTTTAAGTATAGATAAAAAATAATGAGTATGGTGATAAAAAAAAAAGTTGAAGAAAGTTAAAGAAGTGCAATATCAGAACAAACACTATGTAAACTATTACAAAGCAACTTTTTAAAAATATATTTTCGAAATTATCGAGGTTCATCTAGTAATCTTCACTATGTCAAATTATTAGAAAAATTAAAATATTAACTTAAATAGTTTAATAAAGGTATATATTATGCTTGTATTACAAAACCTATTTTGTTTTAAATAAATAGTTAATGACTTAACAATAACTATTAAGGATACCTCCAAAATAAGCCAACTTGTGACTTTAGGTATTCAATTGTTCAGTTGTTATGTCTAAAATAAAAACTAATCTCGTAAATACAGGCGTATTTAAGATTTTATCGAAGTTTTTATTGATTATTAAAAAAAATAAAAAATAAAAAAAATTGGTTGAGTACAGCGTGAACTGCAGTGACTGAGCGCCGTCTTCCGATTGAATCAAGTCGGTTAAAAAGAAGGTGTAGCTTAATTCTCTTTTGGAGCCTGAAATACTATGAAGTGTGCATTTCTCATATCTACATCATCGAAATTATAACTCATATTTTATTAAATTGAATTTATTTCGAGATGGACAATCATACGTCGTTGTTTTATTTAATTTACTAATCAATTTTTTACCTCTTACACGTCACATTCGAATATGTTATTATTGGTATTTCACCTTTTTACAAATATGTGATAAAATATTCTATGCCTGGGCTATAGATAAAATTAATACACAAATTGAAGAATGTAGTTGGTTTCATTAATATTTTAAATAACTCCACATTGATAATTTGGAATGTATCCTAGAGAATCCAGTACTGGAGCATTTGGTACATTACACTAATTATCAACAGCAACATAGAGTCAACCGATCACACAGAAGTCAACGGACCGACGAACCCTGAAAGGTCATTCGTAGATGAGGGAGTACGATAATACGCAGAGCAGAAGCCAGTGGACCACAACCGTCAACCAGAGTCAGGTTTCAATTCACACTGAATTGATGTATATGTTAATGCATGAAAAAAACAGGTCTCATAACTACGTCAATAAACGTTTTGATTTATTTAGTATATAGAAGTAGACAAATTGAAATAAAAACAAATATTAAAAGAAAAAAATAACTTCCTTAGATGAAGTTAAATCAAAATCGTTGATACAACAAACGACAAAGTCACGCGACGTAAGAAATTCAGTCTACATTTAATAATTTAAAGGAATAAATTAACATTGCAGAGATAAAATAATTTATCTTTTCGAATACCCGTTAACATTCAAACAAGAACTGCTTTTCTTATAATAATATTTGAACGAGGGCTTCAAATATGAATATTTCTTAGATAGAGGTATATGGTAAAATACTGAATATATATAAATAACCATGGATCAACCTTGGGTATGCAGAGGGTAAGAACTGGTTTCAGACTCTCCTTTCACAATACTAATACCGGAAGCCGTATTAGTAAGGTGAAGGTTAAACAAATAAATAAAGCTATTACTCACTCTGAGCGTAAACTATAATTTCATATGATGTTTTTCAATTAGAAGCCCAATCATTGTTTTTCATGCAAGCACCTCACTGTGAAATTATCTGGAACTATATTTTCTCACTACACTCATATTTTTTTTTTTAATCTACGTTTGGGCGCTCTTCCATCATCAGGATGATACACCTTAGAAGTAGTTACATAGTAATAAAGTAATTAGTGAAGAAAAACTCTGGAAAAATATATATATTTTTTCTTTTTCGGCCAAGACTCCCATTGGAGTCCTATATACTGCCTAACCATGGTTGGGAGTCAATCAAAGTTTTTCATCTTGTGGGACCGCTACTCAATGAAAAAAGTCAAAGTCCCAGACCGGAATCGAACCAGTACCGCCAATAGATCTCTAAATAGTAAGACTGTGCCTTAACCACTGAGCTACGGGCGGCCCAAAATATTGTATTGTTAATTCAATATTATTTTATTAAAAATAATAGGTTTGAAAAAAAATTTGATCCAATGATTCTTCACATCACTTTTTAATCAATTCAAATTTCACATCCACCCTATCAATACAAATATTTTTACAACATATATTTTTTTTAAAATGGGTGGGCTCGGGTTTATTTATCATAACATTTACAAATTATCACTATTTTTCTCTTCGAAAAAAAAAAGTAGCTATAAAAATTTGTATTTTAAGATTTCTCAAAGTCGGAATACGGAATATAACTTTGTTTCCCGTAAAATTTAGAAAAACTGTTCAACAAAAGGTAATGAATCAGGAATGTTCCGGCGGTCTCGACTTTTCCCATACGAATCGGATGTCTATTTTTCCTTCTAGATTCAATTTTACAATGAATTTTAATTTAATTTAAATTAAATTTTTAATATGTTTAAAATTTAAATATATAAGTTGAGGTTCGTACGACTAATTATTTTTGAGCTACGCTGTTCACAAATAGACCATCTTGCACGAATAGGTTTTAGGGCTCAGGGGGACTCAAAATATATATTACCATCGACAATTCGAATTTTTTTACGATCGGAATATTTTAACTTATTATATATTCCATATACAGGTAAGTGAAAATATAAATAATTTTCAAAATTATTGTGAGTAAAACAAAATAAATTAGTTACATAAAAAATTGCTGTTAGAATATTACTGGAAGATAATACGAATCCAAAGTTAAGTTTATAAAGTACCAATAGCTGACTAAACGATCGGCGTATTGCCAATGTAAAAAAGATAAAGATAAGTTCGCAACAATGTAGTCCATAGATATTACATTTTAAAAGAACTAATGCTCAACACTTCTCTCTGAAAGACCTGTCAATAAGATGAGACACTATTTGTGATTGTTACTGATGGGGCTATAAGAAGCAATACCTTTCTTACACATCCCTATCCAACATTAAGGTATCAGGCGTGTTTGGTAGTAAAGAAAACCCCTTTTTTTTCTTTTCTTTAATTTAGTCAACATTAGAAAATGCAAATATTTTCCTGCTCCATTAGTCAAAAACTAATTGTCAGAAAAAATACTTAATAAATGAAATTTCGAACTTTACATTTATTTCTATTTGTTTGACTAATTTGCTAGTTTGACTAGATAGACTCCAAACAATTAGATATTAGGTAGGTTGATTTGAAAAGAAAAACGCATTGTTTTTTACAAATATTTTAGATCATTCTACGGAATGAATATATTTTGGTACTCAAGAAAACGTAACTATTTTTTCCCGAAAAAAAATATATAAGAGATGAATGTTTGAGTTC
>NW_027115534.1:784563-791108 GCF_000696795.3 Halyomorpha halys
TTTCAGATATCAACATTTAATTGGACATAGATTTACCGAGGTTAATGGAAATCGTTTTTATGAAAAAGATTTAGTAACATCCCAGGAATGTAAATGCCTTATGAACTTAAGTTTCGTAGGACGTTGATTTTTGAGTACACACACGCAAACCATTTAGTAAAACTTGGTTATTTGGACTAAGGAGACCCCAAAACGATTATTTCTGTCGAAAACACAAATTTGAAATTGAGTTTAATCGCAATATTTCTTCTGAATATATATTTCACCAATCGGTATGCTCAAGAAAAATAAACGTTCTGGGTAATCAGACTTTCAGATATGACGAAAGCCAGGATCCAGGGAGTTGTATTGTATTGCAAACTATATCTATCCCATGCATTCCCCCAAGTATTCCCATTCTTATCTAGTTTTAATATATTTATTTTCCTGTTGAGGCTAGATGAGTGTCAGCTAGAAAGCTTACACAACCTAACTTCCTCTCCACGAACCCAGCGTACACGGCGCAGGATGATCCTCGAATCAGTGGGATATCCTCATCTGCCCTACCAAGAGGGGATCACCCTTGCGTAATCCGACGTGACAGGGCAGCTGCGGCCCAGGTGCTCCCCACCTGGAACCCCACTACCCCACCCTTCCCTCCCTTCTTTCCTCAGCACATTAGCTAAAATAAAAGACCATTAGCCAAAAATCTCCATTAATCTTGCCACCTCCTTAATGTATTCCCTCCTTCACCTAATGGCTGCCGAACCGCCCTCTGGAAAAAAACAAAACTCTTCTCCAATTTGTAGGGTTTCATTAACCTGCCCCCCGCTGCACCTTACCTTGCCTTTCCTTACCGCCGCCAAATAAGAATTAATTTCGAGGCGAAAATTCTTTCCTCCAACATTAATTTAGACCATGACGCGCGATTTGAAAGGACTACGTGGGAAAGCTAATCAGTCTTAAATTGTTGTTTTTATCAAACGAAGGAACCAGGAAGGCCAACTCGCATTAACTGCCGGCTAAATGCCTGAATCATCTAAGAAACTTGTTGTGTTGTGTAAAACACAACATTTAAAACATTATTTAATTTATATATATATTAAAATATATTAATTAAATACATATATACTACTTTTCATAATTTATATTTTATATTTTTTAATGTACCATAGATATATATTTATTACTTTTATTTAAATGTATTTATTTGTTTATACACATGTATATTCAGTATTTTTTTTTTTAGATTTTAATGGAACATAATTATGGATGACCATGTAGGATATTTATGTGTATATATTTATTAATATTATTTTGAGAGAGAATTAGATGTAGATAAATAGATAAACAAAGGAAGAAATAAATTAATTATATTATTTAAAATTAAAAAAAGTAAAATATGAAAGAACAAGAAAAATATACAAAAAGAAAAAGATTAAAGATCATGTATTACTATTATGTATTTTAATATTTACTACGATGACTATGCAATATAAGAAAAATAAGCGATTGTCCAACTATTTTAAGTATGCTCTGCAGTCCAATGAAATTGGGCGGCACAGCTTTTTGAACTTAATAACAGGTTATTTTAATTGTATTCAATATTATTTGTATTATTTTAATTGTATTCAATATTACTTGTATTATTTTAATTGTATTCAATATTATTTGTTGTTAACTCGTAATTAGTCAAAGACCCACTGATAGGAAAATCACTGGGCCTCAGGGAGCCTAAAAACAAATATGTATTGCTATAAATTTACAGTAAAAATTCAATCGATATTATTAATGTTTAGCCTCTTCACAACTGATTTAACACCAATTTTTTTATTTCAATTAAGAATTTAATGGAACTCAGTCAAACCATACCTTGATGTTTATTTTGGAGGAAATAATGAAGACACAGTCTTTTCAAATTCATTTTCCTTGATACACCATGTTTCATCCCAAATATGTGGGCTTTCTTTAAGTGTATGAGTATATCTTAGGAGGTAATAGTATAAATAAGTATCATAAAAGAAAAATTGCTACGTTGTAAACGTATAACTAATGTAGTAGTAGAAGTTTTGGTAGCAAACTAATTAAACTTTTTGATAATGGGACACCAAGAACTATTATTTAATATTTTAATTCTACTTTTAAAATAATTAATGTTTTCAATAATGTTCTGTCCACTATTGGTGTCTTGCACACACTTAATATGTCTAATAACAACATTAAGGTACTTGTGAAAAAAAACCGTTAAAAATAATTTTTTATACATCCCTACTAATTTGCATGAAAGGAGAGGATGCAGAGTATACAGTAATCCCTATCTGCTAATTCTAATGTAAAAATTAAGATCACAGTAGAAGAAAATAAGCCTAAAGTACCCACAATTGTTACATTTAACCAATATTCATACCATCACCAGCAAGAAGCTGCCGCCATCTATGGGCAAGCTCCTAACCAGAAGCCAGTCAACTTATAACATAACAAAAATAAGAGCTGAACTCAGAATCAGATATTTTTCTTTTTTGTGTTAAAAGAATGAGTGAGTAAATTCGCACGAGCACTAAGGGGAGAGAGTAAGACATAAATTTCACGTAGCCATTAGTGAAAATTTTACAAACCACAACTAAGGAAAATTCGTAAAATGTTTGGTATAACCCTTTGTTGGTATTTTCCTTTGTTTTTTACCGTCTATAATGTATAATGCTTAATTTACTTTGTCCCCCTAATATGGTGATTTTCTCAAAAATAGAAAACTATACATTAACTCAAAATTTTCCCACAGCCAGGGATTATAAAATTAAAAACTACAGATTTAATAGAAGAACTAAAAAAACAAAAACAAATGATAATCAATTGATCTGTGAAAAACAAAAATGTTATGTGAAATAATATAATATACGTAGTTTCAACTACCTTGATAATTCAAAAACATGGTTCAATACCGACGCCTAAGGTAAAAATATTTAAGTAGTAGCTATACAAGAAGCGATAAGACGTAGAAGTTCTTGTTGGACTAAGACCACCACGGGAGCCTTAGAACAATAATAATAGTTATTTGTCATGAGATGAAGAAGGCAGGGGGACCGAATCTCTGCACCCCAGCCAGCTGCGTAACCGTCGCCCCCCTGCCATGTGAAAAAACTGCGGGGCTTTAGCATGACAATGGCGCTCCCCAGGTGCGAGCTCCAACGTACATCCCCTTCCTCCATGCTCCAACTGAAATCATTTGGATATAATTAATACCAAAGAGGATGTTGCGGATTCTCTTCTGCGGATTTTGTTGTTGTTGACCAATCGTGTACCGATTCGCTATTCTCGCTGCCCTTCTGTATGTTGCAGAGCAACTCGTCCGAAGTGTTGCGCTTTCACAATGACCGGCGTCCATTTCATTCATAATCAAAGGGCGTAAATGCAACATGTTATATCCTTGATACAAGGTCGTATTGTTATTGTTCACTAAATCCATTCGGTTCCCCTTGTGATGTTTGTATTTTATATCATACAAAAAATAAAAATCACGCATGTGAACGCACTATAAATCTATAGTTCAGTCTATATCTTTTATATACCCCACGGCTAACATGATAATTGAGCAAATCAGATTTCTTTGATTTTTTTTTAATTGAAAACAATTAAATTAAAAAAGTTTTCATTATTTACTTTTTTTTTTGTAACTATCCAGGAAATTATGCCAAAAATAAAAATAAATACTAAACGCCTCATATATAACATTAACAAAAGTTTCTACTACAATGTTCATCTTCTTTCTGTACTAAACTCAAGCTTTGTGGCATTAATAATGGTGCCATGTTATCTAGCACTTTTTAACACTCTAGTTTAAAAAATACGAAATGGACATAGGCTCTGTCTGAACTTCATCAAAACTAATTACATAGATAAGATAACACGATTGAATTCTTTAAAAGAAATTAATTCACAACAGGTATAGCATATTAAGTCGGTATACTATATTATAAGTTACTTAAATCCGACCATTTCACCTTCCTGAAGCAAAGCCTTTTCTATTCTCCATTTGTCCTCCATGGCCTTCTGCAACAGTTAGGGATAAACATTCCCCGCATACAATATAGCTCCCGGAACTAACTGGAACAGAATCCCATGGCGACCGACGGATACTCCATTCTCCATCAAAGGCCTTGTTGATATTTAAGGTGGCTGAGGTGAAGAGGCTTTGTTGTGTCGCGTGCCGCAGACCTGTTGAAGACCCTGATTTGAATTAAAATCGGCAGAGGGAGAAGTGTCCAAGCTGGATAAAAAGAAGGACACAAAAGACCAGATCCCATTGAGTACGCGCTCGCTTCCTACTCTATTATAGTGTATCCTTTATGTAATCTCCTTTCGTATTAAAATTATATTATGTGTGACTTAACACATGAGTAATATCGTTTTGATTGCATTCTTATTTTTTATATTTTTTTTCATATTATCTACAAGCTTTGTACCGCAATTTCACTAGCGTTTAATTTCGGTAATACATGCATTTTTAAAGCACAAGATGAGTAGAAGGGCAAATGAATTTATAACTGAATAATACCGGATATTTATGTGTAAAAAAAAAAGGACCGAATACTAAAAAAAAAAAGTTTAAATACTTATTTTTATTTTTCCTCTTACTCTAAAGGATGAACAGCGCTTTAAGGTTTTCGAAAATAAAATATTACGTAAAATACTCGGGCCGAAAAAGGATGAATTAATGGAAGAATTTAGAAGACTACACTAAATTAAGGGACCTAAACCCGGTAAATATAATTCAAGTTAGAGCATTGCGGCGTATAAAATGGACTTGTAATGTTGTAGGGCTTAGTAATTGAACCGAAGGGTAAACGTCGGAGGGGAAGACCGAAACGTAGATGGGAGGATTACGTTAAAACTAATTTGGTGGAATTGGGTTTGGAGGGCCATCACTGAAAGGACATATGTAGAGAGCGATGTGTGGTTTGTGCATTGATTGAACCTTCGGGTTCGTTAGGCCCTCATTGTTATGGTTTTGTTATTTTAATTTTTATGATAATAAAAAAAAAATTAAACTAACTAAAATAATATGATTACAATTGCAATTTAACATAACTAGATAAAGTAACTATTTTTATTCCTCTTCGTTTTAGAAATTAACAGGAGAAACAGATTGCAGCAAACAAATACAATTAAATTCAATGACTATACAGATAGTCATTGTCAGGGGTTTTCAAGTATTAATCTCTTAAAATACAAAATTACCTAATAAATGGAGTTAATATTTTTTTTTTAATATAACCCCAATTATGAAGTAATTTCTTGTTCCGTATCTATTTATTATATTGGGGAAATATCCTACAGGTTACCACCTTATTCTAATCAAAGTAGGAAGGTCCAGTATTCAGGCCACTACAAAATAAAAGTCAACCCACTCAGGCCGGAATCGAATCGGTGCCTCAGTAATTACGAGGTTCCTAAGCTCTCTCATACACCGTGGCCCAATTTTGTGTAGTTAACCAGTTTCCACGGATATGAAGTTCCATTAATAATTCGAAATATAAAAGTTCCCAAGGTCAGCTACTTATCCCCTTATCTGCCAAACCACAATAACTGAAATGCAACCACCATAGTGGTTTCATAAACTTTCAATTCATAACAAAAATCACGTCGACATTACTATAATCACTAATACTTAACATTCGTATTTGTGTTTGAGACTGCGAAACAATCAAATAATAAAATTAGTAAATAATAATAATGATAACAAATAAATAAAATTCATATCATTTCTAATTATGTCTAAATTAATGTATCCATATAAACGATAAAAATCCACTGTATTGTAAAGTTAGAGCGAAATAGAAGAAAAAACTCTTTTCATTATAAATTTTATGAACAAATGAGGCCAGTTATGCTGAACCCAGCTAAGTTCAATTTATAAAGTTTTACAGGAGACCAAAAACCTGTGAATGTTTACGAAAATAGTATATTTTGTTTAATGTGCAACTGAAATATTGAAAAATGTTTTGTATGAAAACGAATTGTAGGTTTTATTTTCATACCCTCTGCATTATGCGCAGTAACCTGATGTTTTGTTTTGGTAGATATAGCCGTAACGATCGCTTTAAACTAACTTTAATATCGAGAAAAATATATTGTTATACCTTATCTTGTTTGTTTACGTTGTTCATAAATAACCGATAGGTTTATGATAATAAAAAAATAAAATAAAATAAAATAAAAGATAAAAACACATTAATCTCATATAAAGGTAATATTTTTGTTTCAATGAAGCAGTTACCTTCATCTAATTATTTGTCAACATGTCATGAAATCCAACTCAATTATAAAGAAGGTTCATCGTAAGTTATCATTAGGCACGCCACCCTTGGGGATTTTTTGGTTAGCTAAAAAATCTATATAAATATAATATCAAGTATTATTATTCTGACAGTCCTGACGAAGCCCTTCAAAGTGGGACGTTGGTAATAGTTAGCTTTTAATATTTTGACACCTTTTTGACCGCCACTAGGACTATCTTCATACAATATAATATCCAGTATTTTTAATGTATCATATAACAGAGAAGCTTA
>NW_027115534.1:791253-800004 GCF_000696795.3 Halyomorpha halys
AACTTGCCCAGGATTCGGGATCAGCTAACGGAGTTTAGTTTTCACTCCCTGGGAGGATACAAATATAAACAAGTAATTACTGGTAATTCTCTAAGTCTCTTTTCTCCATTTTAAACATCTCAACCCAAATTAACAGCACTAATAAAGACCTACATTGTGGGTCAAAACGTCGGCAACCAGTAAGTAGTTACAGACCAACACCTGCTAATAACATAATATTTTTTCAAGAGTACAATTTTCAAATGTATATGAAATGAAGAAGTTAGCAAATTTAAGCTCCGTGCAAAACCGTGAGATATGACTGAAGTTGTTCTATTAAGTCACACACAATAAAAGAAACCAAACCAGACCTTTGTATCTTCACTCTAAGTACTAATGTTAATGCGATATCGTAAACTTCTCATTTTTCTCCTAGTAATTCATCTTTTTACGGTAAATATTAACATAATTTCATTGAATTATCCGTAATACTGTTGACTTATAAATGTGCTTAAGTTATACTTAAGTCGTTAAAAACTAGTCATTACAATGCCAGTTGCAAATAAATGATTTTTCTACTTGTACTTTTGTCGACCGCCATCAAGATGGTCCTTCCGATAAACATCACAAACGGCCAACTAATAATCTTCCAGTAAAATATTTACGATTTTCAAAATTAATAATGGATTTTAGAAGAGGCTTAGCTTCGTTTATTGTGAAATATTGTCTGTACGTGTACACTTAAGATTTAGTTAGGTGGACTTGTGGGAACCTGAAGAAAACAACATGATCCAAAAGTTATGGCATTTATGTCCTTTAGGATTAACTACACTTGTACACTACAGTTGTATGACGATGCAAAAAAAAAAAAAAAATGCAAGGGATGCAAAATATGACAACTTTTTCTCATTTTTTTTAGTGAATAATATAGAGTGGGGAGTTATTTCTATATAAGAGTATAAACTAAAATAATTTAGAGTTAGCCTTCGGTTTTTACACCTGACATTGAAGTTTTGAAGGGAAAAAGTAGGAAGCTTTCAAACCTTGCTATTATAATGTAATTGGGCTGAAACGACACTCAACTGCTCTCTTAAAACAGTAACCATAAATGTTTTAATTGTTGATTAAAAATAATTCTGGTTGTAATTGAAAACTTTGTAGAAGTAATAAGAAATGTTCAGCTAAGAGAACATCCGTGGAGTAACATACCAGCTCATGAAGCTCTATTCCATAAAATAAGATAAGACAAAAGGAGATTCAGGGAGGAATGGATATAATGGCTGACTTATTAAATGGTCTGTTAATGGCTTATTCTAATCATATTCAGATAAGAGCCAATCATCAAATACTTTTTCCACAGGTTTTACGTTAGATAAAGTCACCAACATTGGTGGACAGTGGAAACAAGACTGTGCAGTACTTCTAATTATATTAGACTAGCTGATAGTAAATTATCAGGAAGATATTTATATTAAAGTAACAAAAATGTAATTACCCATTCTGATCTCGTTTTATTAATTATTTTTAGATTTATAAATTGAGATACCACTATTATCTCAATTTATTCTTTTTTTTTTTAACTTTCGGTTAATTGGATTTATGAGAATATAATATAAACTCATTACTTTTGATGAATTAATAGAAGTTGAAGAAAATATAGTTCAATTAATAGAATAATAAATAAATGTTTTGTTTTTTTAAAGAAACAATACTTGTGTTAGATAACTTTTAATATTTGTTATTTTTGATATGTCATATTTTGACCAATGGAGTACAAAAAAAAAATAATAAACTTATACACTGTGTACCTCAAACCTGTCTATTACGAAATACAAGTATTCTAATGAAGGATCAGATACCAAGCTTTATCCAAAATACTTTTTAATACAATAAAATAGTCGTTTCGAGTAATAACGTGGATTTTGTTTAGGCTTTTTAAAGTGAGTAATTGCTATAAATGCCTAACTCCATCAGCAGGGAGGGGGGAGGAGCGTTGTGATCTCTTGCAGGCCTGTTTTGCCATCCACATGAGTGCGGAACCTTGGTTCAGATTTCCCAAGGTTGGCTGTAAATATTGAATATAGTTATGACAGCAAAAATAATTTATTTTCTCTGTTATCATGTGGTTTATATTATTTTGCTATTATTTAATTATCATTACAATTAAATTACCTTACTTATTATACAGCCCTGATACTTACTTATTATTATTTTATATTTTATTCAGTATTTTTCTTTTCTATTATTCTGTCCTGTACATATAGCATGGATGTACACTTAGAACCCGGATTTTAGCACCATATATTACCCCATTGACAGTGTATCCCGTGACGGTCACGGGCAGAATGTCAAGTAGTATTCAGCTTATTTCGTGCCACGCACGGACAGGGTAAGGCGTTCAAACTGTTTAGTCTACTAAAGATATCTAAGACTATGGCAAGATTCTTTGCTTCCTCTTTTTCCAAGATTATTTTAACCGAAGAAGGAGACATGTTTTAGTTTTGAATTCATTTTGCCGTCGACTTTGAAACCAACCACACAACCCTTTGCACTAGAGCTTAGTGCTTCATCAGTTCTAAAAATTTTTTGTCTGAATAATATAAAATTGTATTTTAGTTATTCGACATGGATAGTAGTAAGAGTAATGACTCGTCAATCATAAATGCCAGTGATAGTGATAATCCGGTCTCATCCGATGGCAGTTCAAATTCATCAAAGAAAGAACGACAGAACAACACAATTGAAAATAACTTCGAATATAATCTTACAAGAATTTCCGAAAATAAATATGATACACCGCTCCGATTGACAGAAAGACATTTTATTGATATCATTCCGCCAACTGCCAATAAGGCCAAACCGTATAGAATTTGTGTAGTTTGCTGTTCGAAACGAATAAGCGGGAAAAAGTGAGGAAGGAAACAATATACAATTACCCAGATTTTGACGTCAGCTTATGTATCCCGTGTTTTAAAATCTATTGTGCACGGACTAATTACGAACAAGGTACATATAAAACAGGGTTTTTTCACATTTTTTATTAAATGCCGAAGCATTTCCGAACAAGTAAAAACTAAACATTTTTTGAATCGGGATTTGTAATTTTACCAAACTCTGAAAGGGTTGTGTTCCTCAAGTAAAGTATTATGCGAAAAAGAAAGAAGGATAAAAGTTTTTGAAACAAACCCTTTTAGACAGTGGGTGTCTCAAAGAACAAAACTCTACCAGAAAAATAAATTACGTTACCGAAGTTTAAAATAAGAAGCCTCAAATATATTAATTATTTTTCTTTATATCCATTTTTTTTTTTTTAGTATCCATATTCCTTCTTAAAACTATGAGATACCATATCCATCTTTGAATGGAACATTACAACTCACTTTGAGTTAAATCATATTTAATAATAAACCATATCTTGTTAAAATTGACTTGATACCTTATTTTTTTGTACTGTTTAAACTTATTCAAACAAGGATCAAGATCCTGATGAAATGAATTTTAACGGTAACCTGGTTCAGCACAATTATCGGCATGGAACCTTCCTAATAAAGAAACCTTATATTAACATAAGGAAAATAATATTATTATATATTGTTACTAGTATAAATATTATTGATGATTGACCAATTATTACTGCTCACTTATTATTCCTATTCAACTATGTTGCAGTGTATTGAAAAGTAAGAGACACCAGAGGAGACGTAGGAAGCGTCACGCAGCGTTAGTGATGTAGCGATGTAAATGAACCAAGGGGACATGATGTGACAACTCCGACTTACATGAACTCTTGCGTAAAATGAGGATGTGAAAGCTAAACTCCACTTCATCTTTCTCAATCCAGATTAACTTTTCTTTCTTTCTGTTAATTGCTTACTTTTCTTCTGTCTCTTTTAATATTCAAATTATGTGTGGCAATGAGGGTATTGTTTATTGTCTTTCCTTCTGGAAATCTAATTCAGGAATATATAAAGGAATAAGGTACTTTTTTTATCGACTCCTGACTCCATTGCTACTACCCATAAATGCGCAGTTGAATGGAAAAATGGTGTAAGTTCAAGTCAGAGTTTTCGGATATTAATTTAGAGGGAGTTCTATGAAGATTTTACATAAATAGTAATTACAGCTTTCTTGTATAAACGTAGCAAAGTCAGCGTAGCAAACAATTTAAGTGTTCTGAAGTTAATCCTCTTATTTTAATAATTAATTAATTATTTTTAATGAAAATCAATTTTGATGAATACAGAATGATACTTTTTCTCTTAGGGGCTAAAATAATGTAGAGCAATCAATTTTAACAAAAAATAATACTTTGTGTCCAATTTGACCAGAGCCAGATACCAATACTTGACCAATAAATGATAAACTTCCTAACCACCCAAACCCTCTTGTTTCTCATCTGGCTTCTCCTTTATTACATGATTATCCTCTTAGACGTCTGAAAAGAAGATATCGAGGCCATCTTCTCCTCTAGAAATGTCTTTTTTTATGGCAATACTTGTAAAATACAAAACGCTCATTACTTCCTCATAAATTATGGTTTTCATCAATCGTCACGTTCACCTTCAAAGATTTAAGTTGAGTTCCCTACAGAATGGTCACATCAAAACTTCAAGACACCTTCAAGTACCAATGGTGGGAAAAAGTTTTATTCAATTGGATTTATATTTCATTTTCGTAATGCAATTATTAAATCATATTTTATTTTCTGTTTTATAGAGATTGGAAAAAAATATGTAGATTATGGTTCATCTTCGTCTAAGAATAAGGCGTAAAATGAAATGAAGTGTTTTTATTTAGAAGGATACGTTGACATATTTTCATGTAGTATCTAAAACCAGTGCGAAATAGTCATCATGATATCGCTGCTTTGCTCTAATGTGCAGCATATCTAACAAAAAAAAAATCCTTTTATTTACATATTCATACATATTCCAAAGATAGTACCGTAGAATGCGGTATCCTTCTTTAATTAGGTCGTTCTATGGATAGTCCTAAAGTTACTGGAAATTTTACAAATTAACTCCAGTCTACAGCACAATTTATGGAAAAACTAAAAACACAAAATATAACAAATCTTTTTTTTTTTTAAAGTAGTGATATGTCCACTTTTATTTATTCTCCAGATATGTTTTTTAAGTTATAAACAAATGCATAGTCGGCGATATTTCAAGGTTTCACAGACTGTACACTCTGATATCCCATAAATCACTAACCCTGAATTTACATTTGAACCCGCTGTATATAAGCAGTTTAATTATTCTATAACGAACCCGCTATGAGAGTTTTTATACAAGAGACTGCTGAGGGTACACGCGTACAGTTGCGGTGACAACATTAATTACTCGATCAGAACCAATGCCACCATGCACAAACCCACCATCCCACCACTTCACCCTACACCCGCAAGATCCTTCGTTAGCTATGGCTTATACACGCATCGTCTATTATATAGTAATTATTTTTCTCTTTCAAAATCAATATAACAAGGACGCTCAGTCATCCCTGACACTGAATAATGAATAATTAAAAAAAAAAAAGAAAATACTGAAATAAAATATTCCTAGTGTAACTGTAAAAGTGTAAGCAAACCAGTAATTATGTACACACAGACATGTGGTACAGTGGAAAAGGCGGTTGATCCTGCATGTATAATAGAAATCCTACAATTAATTTAACTGTTGTTTTGTGTAAAAATTAAAATAGACTATATAAATAAATTAAACATATTATATAGGAAGTTAAGCGTGTTTGATAAATTTACAATAATAAAAAAAAATACAATGCATTATTTGATTTAATTATACAATTTTAATTTTAATTAATTCAATTTAATTATTATAATCTTTGAAATATTATGATTTATTGTTTTCTTAATTTATGTTTACAGCTTTGATAAAAGTCTTAAATTCAGGCCGAAACGTTGGCACATATATATAAGTTACACTCATTTGTGTGTCATAACAGACTTTACCCCTGACCATCTCATATTGAATCTATGGTTAATTATAAACAACTCATTATTGAATTTAAGTATACAAAGAATATTTTTCTATTTAATTGTAGTGATAAAGTAAGTTTTTTTTTTTTTGGGGGGGGGAGAGAGGTGTATTAAACTTACTATTTTATCTGCTGTTTATTAATTTAATTTCTTTTTACCCCTGAACAATCCTGAAAGTCGGTTAAGCAGCTTTCTTCTTTATTTATACTGGGATTAAATTTAAAAACATTGTATATTTTCATATATTTATCTCTAGTAAGGGATCTTATTTACAGGCAAATATAAAAACTATATCAGTCATTAAAACTCTCAATTACTTATTTATGTTCTACAGTTCACTAGAATTCGGCAACTGATGTATACTGAACTCTTAAATCCTTGTAGTAAAAATTATAAAATTTAGAATTTCTATAGATTTAAGGTGAAAAAAAAGTTCTTATAATTTTGAAGTGCTTTACTTGTTTTATTTTTTTATTAGAAGGATAAAGCAGTTTAATACCATAAAGTTGTTCAAGATGTTTCATAGTCATTTATTATAGCTTCAAATTAACTATTTCAATATATCATTAAAAATATTTATTTTTTCTTCAAGTGCCATTGAATTTTTTAACTAAAAAAATATATATTGTCTTGAGTGGTTGGTCATTTAAATATGTTTTAGAAGCACTCTTTCAAGCTGCAATATTGCTTTAATAACTCCCCTTGAATATGATTTATATAACATATAAATATACATACACAATATAATTTTGATATATGTATATATATATTTTTTTACCTCCACATTTGTATCCGTTTTATTTACGTATCAATTTTATATACATACATTATCTTTATCAACTTTGTATCTTTTTATATTAACCCTGAGGAAGATCTACTAAGTGAATCGAAAAGTTGGCCATTATTAAATAATTAAAAACTGTATTGTTTCTTTTTATCGCAGTCTTGACTTTATTCTTCTAATTCACATACAATCATCTGTATATGTGAACACAATTTACATTATTATTTGATTATTTAAATACATTTATGTTTTCAACATTATGTTGGATGAAAAATATAAATTTACTTTCAACCACCAGAGACCTACTGAGGAGGTTCCATCTTTTTATTATTATTTTATTAATGCTATTTTTTTCAGTGATTTTTATAAGTTCCCGATTTTCAAATCATACGGTATCATGGTTATGCGAATGGTTGAAATGTTGAAGGTACGATATTAATATAAACAGCTTGGATCACAAAACAGCTTTTTTTATAATAAAATTTTATACAATCTCAAAAGTTTGTATTTATTGAGAAATAAAACATTGAAAAATATATTTGAAGGAAATGGTCAGGGCTGCTGTTAAGAAAAACAAAGTTTTCAATTATTTGACGATGTTTCGACCCAAAATGAGCGTCTTCATCAGAGAAAACATAAAACAAAAAAGTAGGTAAAATCAATATCAGCGTAAAACACTGACACAAAACAGATGTAAAAGTGGATTTAAAAAAAAATCTATATAAACAAACTATCAAAAACTTAAATATAATAGTTAGAACGTCAAAGGTAAATATAAACAAATATTAACTAACATAATATAAGTAATGGACTTATAAAATAGAATAATAGACAATAATAATAGGTCTGTTTAATAATACATATTCTATTTTATCAGTTCATTACTTATATTACATTAGTTAATAATTTTTTTGATTTATCTTGAACTTCCTTACTATTTTATTATACATTAGCTTGTTTATATAGAATTCTTTTTATACCCCAACTTCACATCTCTTTTATTTAATGTCAGTCTTATACATTGGGTTCATCCTCTGTGTATCTTTTTATTTTACCCTTGATGAAACATTCAATGTTGGTTGAAACATAGAATAAATAATTAAAAAGTATTCAAACTAAAAAATAATAATTCATACATAACTAACAAATTATTATATCTGATAAAAATTAAAAATATTATATTGTTATAGAGCAATACATGATCATGCCATTAACATAAATAATTAACAATGGATTAGAAAGAGACAGAACTGTTGGAGACCAGGAGGTTGGAGGCTATGGGAATACTCCGGCTTCCTCTTTCCCTCCAGATATGAATTTCAGATGCCGTGTGGGAGGGGCTTTTCTCATTCAAATCCAGCCCCGACTATTATCTCTACCAGGCTCACCTTTTCCCTCCCACTTATTACGGTTATTACGTTGAACCTTTTGACACAACTCTTACATGTTTATTTATAACAATCAAGGGCAGGGGAAACGGGATATGTAAAAGCAATATGGGAATTATGGGTTTTACAGCTTGTATAATTAATCAACACAATATAAATCCAATTGCATAAAAATATCAGTTGGTTTTGTTGTTTCCTAGCTACCTAAGGTAACTAACTAACTAAATAAATAAATATATATATATTTTGATTACTTTTTTCTTGACTGTTATAGATATACATTTTTGTAGATCTTAAGGATCAGTCAGTACGACAACTACACTGAGGCAAAGTTTCGCAGCTTAATCGTTTGCATAGTCATGTTTATATCACATTGTGTGTATATACATTGCTGTGCTACAAACTCAATAAACCAACATAAAAGGAAATAATAAAAAAAAAAAAAAAATCCTCTAACAAATCATAAATCTTAAGGTATATTCCAATAACATTAAATAAAAGGAAAATGAGTGAAGTAATGATGTTTATATACATACATACATATATTTATTTATTTATATTCATTTCCTGTATGAAAACAAAGCTTCCCTACCTTCAGTTGC
>NW_027115534.1:800558-812297 GCF_000696795.3 Halyomorpha halys
ATTTATAGAAACTAAAAAATAAACATTTATAATTTGAAATTTTCACCTTTCAGAGTGGCAACTGAAAGGGACAGATTTTTTTTTTTCTACATAAAGTTATCACTGCTATCACTATTATCATGATATAGATACCTCCTGCATTAACCAGGAGAAGCGGTAATATTAAGGAAGTGCTCTACTTCAGACGACGGAGCCAAAGAGTTTCGACAAGAGGCAATTAAGAGGAGGCTATAGGACACGCTCTTATCTCGGAGCCTAGACCAATCTACTTTTGAAAGGAACTCCATAACGAAAGGGGGCGTTAAGTAACGCGCGGCGACTCCTTGGAGACTTCACGTTGAGCAACCTGGCGCTACCTGGCGCTACCTTGTGAAAACTCAAATTCGAAATGTTTTGACACGCTGCGCTTTCCCAACACGACATAGCCCGGGATGTGTAATTCCACACTGTTTTTAAACGAACATGTCTAGTGGAGGTCACCTGTTGTGCGAGCGTTGGAAAACATGCTGCGTAAGAGCCTTCTTACCGATAGTGTGCTATATGGTTTAGAGAAATTTTTGAAATTCCCTTTCGTGACAACGTAACTTAAGACTTGTGATTGAAAGATTTCAAGTTATATTAAATTGATATATTTTTTTTTTTTATACAACCTTATTCTGAAAAAAAAATCCGTTCTGTGACAAAGAAACTGAAGTCAAGTTTGTCAAGTTTGAAATCGAATTAATATAACATGAACTCTATCATGTTATATTAATTCGATTTTTTTTTTTTTTTTAATACTTCTCATTCCTGACAATTCACCAAGGCGCCAGAAAATAAGATGTCCACGAGACCTGCTAAAGTAAAACATCATTAGAGTGCTACCAATGGCTAGTTTCTCTATAAGCATGTATCACTCCATTTTAACTGAGATCAAATTAAAATTACTAAATGTATTCTAATAAATAAATAAAAAAGAATAATAATACTTCCCAATTCCGAAAAACATTCCGTTTTGTGGCAATGTAACTGAAGTGTAATGTGACTGAAAGATTTAAAATTGATTAAACAAAATAATAATAGTTATAAGAGTTTTTTTTTACATAAAAATATATAAGCATTACCGATAGTGGTATCTGCTTTAGAGAGAATTTTGATATTCTGTCCTGTGACTGACTAAACAGTAGTATGGTTCGAAGATTTCATTTACATTATACATTATACAATTACATCAATTGTTATTATTAAATTAAATTTTAAAAAAAACCTCCTTAGTCCGAAAAATACCGTTCCTTGACTGAAGGGTAGTGAAAGTAAAAATTTTCAAAGTAAATTACTATTACTTAATTTGTTTAATAATAATAATAATAATAAAATAACCGTAGCAGTTATTTTTTTTTGATAACGTGACTATAACCTTCAGTCACTGTGATTAAAATTTTAAATGGAATTAAAATAAATTATTATTTATTTAGGAATTTCTGCTTATACAAAAACAATAATTGTATCAGTTATATTTTATCCACAAATAGTCAAATGAATCTTACCAATTCTGCTAATAAAACTCACTACAGCACCTTTCTTGAGTTAAAAAAATTCGCGGTACTTAAGTCGAGCTAGACAACATTTGCGACACAATTATCTTTGAAGTAGTTGAGAATGTAAGGAAAAAAGAAAAAACAGTGCAAGGGAATGCTTGGATGCGCGAGAAACACTCCACTCCCGTCTCACTTTTAAAAACAGACAATTATAGCGAGCAGGTCGGTAGATCTAGACAATTCTTTTTATAATCATTTTATAACACAAAAAAAGCAATCTTTCCGCCTGGACCCGCCCCACAAGGACCTCCGAGAAGCAACGGTCCTATATCACTTTTGAAATATTTGCTTAAAACGGGAAGAGGAGACATAAGATAGTTTATACGAGCAACATCAAAAAAGCGCCTGAAATTGGAAAACGGCATGAAACCCTCCACTTCCGCCCTCCGTGGTAGCCACAGTTATCTGACTTTTTAAACAAACAATTATAGCGAGTAGGTTGGTTGATGTACATGTCACAATCTCACAAGGGGAGATCATAACACAAAAAAAAAGACCAACGGTATATTTGATATTTCATCAACAAAGAAAAACGTATGTGGGCATTTTACAATTTTAAGAAAAATATGGAAATCGAAAAAAATTATTTAACTTCATATATACAATTCAAAAACTCATTATGAAAATGGCTGAAAGCAGTTAGAGACTCGTGCGTTTGCAAGTTTTTAAACCTAAAAAAATGGTGATACTGGTCCTTAAAATACGGCAAATATTTTCATAAAGATTCATTCCAATAATGATTTCGAAAATCAGCACAATGTCTTTATGATCTGAAAAACGTAATGGTAATAATTTTATTGTTTACAAACAATGATACAGCAACAAATAAAGATTAAAACTAAAATTTAATTGAAGTTATTAATTGTTAATTTACATCTTTTTTAAGTTAAATTACTTGGAATCCATGCCTCGACGTCAGAAATGCATTTGCGAGTCCGACACCACTTAGATTTATGACCCTTATTCATTGCAGATCATAACGGTGAATTAGCAATGACTTTTTATAGCTAACAAGGTCTTTACTTTATAGAGGCTGAATAGAAGAGAAAATTCTTTACGTAGTTGGATGTAAAAGTAAAATAAAATAAAAAGGAGTAAACATCGATAACAGGAATTGATAAGTGATTATATTTTAAAAAATACTTATAATTTCAGTCGTTGTAGGTATTTCATGACCTGGATAAATTGATAAAAGAGAGTTATTGATAAAAGAAAAACAGAAAAATATAAAGAGGCGATCTAATAGAGCAACGTTTGCCAACAGGTGGTCAACGAGAAATCGTTGGAAAATTTCTTTTTCAAATATTATAATAAATTAAATAAAAAATATTTGTCTAGTGGAGCTTGTAATAAGAATCCATTTATACCGGTACAGTCTACAATTTATAATTATCAGATCTATTATTTTTTTTAAATGTTTTAATTTCATAAATATTAATAGATACAAAGGTGTTAACATTTCAATGACTGTATATTACATATAAACAAAGTTCAATACATAATTAAAAACGAAATAAAATAGCGACTTTGATATTCCAAAAATACGACTGTTTCTTATATTCTTAATATACTAAGTCTTAAATCTGAATCTATTTACTAATAAAAGGTGTCGCAATTTAGCAATGGCATATTGAATTTTGAAACTTTTATTATTCTTGTAAGACTCCTGCGATTCTCAGTTAATGGAGATTATTATATCATATCTTACTTTTATAAAACTATCATATTGAAACAGATCCATAAAATAAAATGATATTATATAATTTTTTTTAACAAAAAAGCTACACCTTCCTATCAATTTTTAAGTTTCTAACATTACAATTTTAATTTGAAATCTTACAACGGAGATGGAATGTGTATATGTAGTGAAATACCTGTGTTTATATGTACGTATTGGGACTGCAAGGTTTTTTATATTTTTTGTTTATGGTCCTCTTTTATAATTTAATGTAAATGTATAACCAACTAATCATTATCTTGGTTACAACTACGTCCTACGTTTCCTCATGCAGCACTTACCCACTGTTCAGTAGTAATACCTGGTTCTCTATTACTAGTTGTTAAAGTCTAAATCATAGATTTTTTAAACGACATATTGTAAATTCACAAAATCTTGCGATATTGAATACGTTCTCATTACAGAACAAATTAGACCTTCATGCCAAATTTGAGGTTTTTAGTTTTTAATCAAAAATGTTTACTGTAGATAAAAGGTTATATTTTTAGCTTAGAGAAGCGCAGCTAGAGTTCAGTTTTAGTGGTTTCTAATTTTTTAACTAACGTTGTTTCTCAAAGATCCAACGTTTACATGCAAAAAAAAAAAATGCTCTGAGAACTGCCTGTAACATACGGAGTTGAGCATTAGGGCTCCACTAAACCATCGAATTCCTCTCGTATCCAATCCTAACAATTCAAAAACCTTCATAACATCCTCAGTGCTCTATTATTTGGTTACAAAGAAAATCATCCATTAAGACTTTAATATTCCATATGTAATCTTCCCTCAATCAGATACCTTCCATTATAAACTCCCAAAACACTGTAACCTATTCATCTTGCATTCCTAATAATCCTCCGAGACGCCTGAAATGAAGATGGCCTCGAGACCTTCTAATGTAGAAATGTTATTAGAGTGCTACCAATGGGTAGTTTCTCAACATGCCTATATACCATACTATTATAATCTAACATTAAATTTACAACAAGTATTTTTATGTAAATACCGTTGTAAATATCAATAAACAAATTTAAAAAATATATTTTCCTGATTCTTGATATAGGCTTTTCATTACTACTAGCTATGCTAGTAAATACTTCCAGAGAATATGGAATATATAATTATTTCAGACAGGATGTTCCACAAGGACAAATTTCTAAACATATTTTTGTATAAGCAAGTGTCAGTACCGTTATAGCAATTGGATGAATTTCCCCTTTTAGGGCCACAGTAATAAACTAAGTAAAGTGCAATGGATATTAATAGTTTTACTGAAGAGCTTAATGCCAAAGCTAATTCAAAGTATCCCACATAACATTTTCTACACTTTAGCGAAGAGGAATATCTTTGACGATACCGTTAGCCGATAGGGCGGTATTTATTTTCTGATTGATGGAAAGACATATATCGCAATTAGTTCCGTGGCAGTAGGTAGATAGAGGAATAAACAAGGGAGGGATAAAGTTGGCACTAAAGAGGATGATTGATACCCCTCAGATCTACCTTTTGTCTCCGGGCTATCGCAGTCACGGGCCATTAGTGAAGACGGCTCCGCCCGCGAGTCGAAACAATACCGCGCTCTAATAACTCCCTATTACCTCCCTGTCTCATTCTCTTCATTTTTCAAATCTCCTTCCGCAGCATCCTTCTCTGGCTTGCTCTTCGTAATGAGGGGAAATGTCATTTCGTTCCTGATGGAAGTGCGAGGAGAGGGCACAGCGTTTCGTGCCTTATTGATTAAAATTTGTGGAAGTAGAGCACATAAACTTTTTTTCTAAGGTGACTTATTGAACGAAATCTATAAACGATTAAATAATATCATAAAAGAAAAACAACATAATTCAATCCGACGTTAGTCGTATCTATTTTTTAAAAAATACAGTAGTATGAGCATCATAGGACTCACTTTTAGCAACATGAATGAGAAATGAGGAACTTGACCTAAAAGTGTAAGAGCCCGAGGGGGAAAACGAATTTGTTTGACCCCTAATGCGGATTCCTTTACTGAAAATTATACATAGTTCAAATTGATAACTGCAAACCATAGATGGAGGAAATAAAAAATGGCGACCGTTTAAGAACGTTACAAAAAATTAATTTTATATTCAGAGCTTTTAATGATATGAAAAGTCCCAACAATTAACCACTTTCACTTAAAGAAGAGTGAATTTGCTAAAATATGAGCCCTAATAGAACTATTAACCTTCAATGATTCCTGGGATTCAGTTTTTAAAAAACCAACATTTCTTTCTAATTAATGAAAAAATAAATTTGTGAAATTTTTTTGGCTAATGCTGTAGAAGCCACTACTCCTACGGATGACGTACATATATCTATTAAACAACAATTAAGTAGTTGCAGGAATAACAGTAATACTTTCCATGATATTCCCCGAAATGTTGATTTCACATTATTCTGTAAACCTTTTGGTTTATGAAAAACTATAGCTCAGAAACAATGAGACGTACAGATGCTAGTTGAATGTATAATAATGCAATTGACAATGTACAATCTTATGTAGAAGCAGCAGTAATAAAAAAAATTAATTCTTTTTTATTTTTAAATCCTTAATGTTGATTACTTTGTCACAAATCAAGTCATCCATCAGGACCTCAATGTCCATAACTTGCCGATTTGGCCAGAACCAGATACCATTCCTTCCATGATAAACTTCTCAACCACCCAAATCCAATTGTTTCTAACCTGGCTTCTCCTTCATTACTTAATAATCCTCCTAGGCATCTGAAAAGAAGATGGCCTCGAGATCTTCTCCTCTAGAAATGTTATTGAAGTTCTATCAGTGGGTAGATTCTCCACATGTTTGTAACATGTCACTAAGTCACCTACAGCAAATTTACTTGTTGTATATATTTGTATACAGTTGCAAATAACAATAAATAAATTATTTAAAAAAAAAAATTCTTTTGGGTTCAAGGAATAACAAATTAGGCCAGGATGTGATCTAGCCAAGATCAAGCTCAAGCTCAAGTAGTACAACTCTCAGACAAGGGCGGATCTATAAACTTTTTTGAGAGGACTTAAAAAAATCCTTTCATTAAATTATAAAGCTCGATATTTGTTTTTAGTCGCAGTCTTTTGCAACTAATGGGAGAGGGGAGGAAAGGCAGTGAGTACCAGAATTAAACTGTTGATGCAGAATCCAAAGCGGGATCAACTATGTCTGCCAAAGAATTTCTACATATTTTTGTTTTTAAAACTAAATAAACAATAAGTTACCTATAAAACAAATTAATTTTAAAAATATTTTTTTGACAACCAATATTTCATTGCTCATTCAGGTTCTTTGTCTATTGTCCAAGAATCAAATAAGGTCCCCAAATATCCGCGACAGAAAAAAAAACATCCCTTTGCTTTAACTATTTTCTCAGATTACTTGTAGAACTGTTTCACTTATTTGTGTTCTTAACTGCCCACACCCCTTCCCCCACACCTTCGACCATCTTCTCCTCACATAATATTCACTGGCAACAAGTAACATATCATTATATATCTAATCCAACAAACTGTAAAGGCTGACTAATCAACAGGTATTAATAAAGCAAGAAATACGATTAGGACAGGTTTGATGATAAAGAATCCCAGAGGTGGACCAGCCTCCCTAATTACAATCGGTTGTCAGAAACAAATGGAACCTTGAATCGGAGAGACAAAGGCCAAGACATGCCGTGTCAGCAGCATCCCTCGCGCCTCTCTACAGCCTTCCTTCCTTGTATTTGCTCAGCTTCGGTTCTAGTTTGCGTCATTGTTTTGAATCCATTTGCCAAAATAAAAAAACAAAGGTAATTAACTTGATGGGTTACGGACGCAATGGCTGAAATAATTATAACTGACCGGCGTCTAACGGCCTTCTGTTTCCAAAGCCAATGACGTCAATATCACGTTCAATTTTTTCCTGCAAACGAATCCAATACTTATGTAATCAGTAATGTTCACGATTTGCATCAGTAAAATACACATTTGAATTACATACTAAAATAAAAATGAGCCAAGATTACAGAATGTCCCAAAAATTACAGTAAAAAATTTGGTAAAGGGAGCTCCATTTTCACTAACTATTAGAGGTGAAAATAACTACTAATTTCGTTCCTCTCAACAACACAACAGTTTAAAAAAAACATTACAAACCCAAAAAAGCATTACAAAAATAAATTCGATCGGATATTTCTGATTAAAATTCCTTCCTCTACTTTTTTTTTATCCTTTAATTATTTATCAAATTCTGTAATGTTTTTTATTTACCCACCGTAATTATTATTATTATCACTAATAATGGGAACTGGTTATTATTTCAGATAGGAACAATTAAAGGTACTTTAGAAGATTTTTCAACGATTCATTAGCTAACCCCTGATTATTCAATGAAGATAAAACCTTTTTCTATATGAAAGTTCAATTGATTGTACATTGATTTACCAAGTTTAATGTTTATAACCGTTTTTGAGGTATTCCTAAAAAGTAAAAACCGTAAAAAAAAATTGATGTAACATTGCAAGCATACATATGGTCCTAAATATGTAATTTCTGTTTTTATTCCCGATCCCTCTAAAACAGAAAAGAAAAGTGAATTAATAAGTGCATTACTGTGAAAAAGAAAAGTAATTCGTGTAGGGTATTACCTTTTACTACCTTCGGTATTTTAAGGTTACCTGCTGTGTTTATTTGTTATTTATGATATATCTATTCTAAAATATTGCTATTTTAAATCCGGAGGTGAGGGCCTCCTCGTGTTGTATCGCATAGAAGATAAAAATAAAACATTAATTAATAAAGACAATAGATAATGGTGAAATAATAAGAAAACAGTCAGAAGTCGAAAGAGAAGTGTGGGGGAGGGGGAGGGGGTGCATCAGAAGATGGAGTTATGAGGTGATGTTAATAGGGTTTTTGGAACCTTTCCTGCCCTGCAACCTCACAGGAAGGGGAGATGGAGTGATAGACTGGAATACTGGATTGAAGGAAGCAGGGAGACTGTCATAGAATTTAATGTTTCTCCGTGTGATAATATCTGTTTCAGACGACATTTCGTGTTTTTGAGCTGGACTGTTCAAACACGCCCATACCATGTTGCGATGCCTGGCCATTCGGACTCAAAGCGTGTATTATCGGCTAAAACTCGGATTTGAAACTTAGCACTATCAAATACTTCACCTTACTATATATTGCATATATCGGTAAGTACAAAGAGAAATTGGAAATCACTCTACTATCAACTCCGGTATGTAAGGAAGATAAATGCAGGGTAAGAGGGTCAAGTTTTGTTTATCATTTTGGTTGCATAAACACTTCTTGTTAGCATTTGGTTAACTAAGTTCGTACCTATTTAAATGTAATGCCACTGATAAAATTAGAAATTTAATAAATAATATTTTAAAGTAAAATGTAAAAATATGAGGTTAACTTCTAAATAAAAAAAAACAAAATTGTAAAAATGTTCATAATTTAGCCTTTTTGTATAGTGAAACATTTTAGAAAACCATTTTCCGTTGCCTATTTTCATCTTTTTCACATTTACCCTCAAGAAAATGCTTTGAGAACTTAGTTACATTTACCCAATTTACAGGATAAAGTTGCATCCTTCATTAAAAAAAATTGAGAAGCATCAATGTAATTTGAAAAACTTGCCATTGTGTAATCCGTATTAGATTACTACCTCATTAGAAGATATAGAAAAAAAATAGTAGTACAAGCAATTTTACTATCTTGCAAATGAGAGTTGAAAAATACCTATTGCATTTTCGGGATGCATTAAAGTAGTTCACCCAATTTGCTTTTGTATTAAATGAAATAAATATATTTGTGGCTAATTTAGTAGCCTTATGAAGATAAAGGAGAAGTGTGGCTAGAGTCAATAAGACGAAACGCAAAGTTGCCGAAGCCCCCTTCCAGACAAGCAGCTAAGACAGAGACGTGTGAACTACAAGCCGAGATCGCTGAAGTAAACACATTAAAGTTGGCCCCCCTCGTAGACCACTTAAGCTCCCTGTCTTTCCACTCCTGTGTCAAGTCATGTTCATTACATCCTACTCATCCCCATCTATCTTATACATTATGTATAGCCATTATCTGGCCATATCCCTGCTTTACATCCATCATCGCCGGTAGATATTTTACCTCGGAGGTGATTCGGTAATATACGACCCTAGGGAAGCGATGATCTCTGTTTTTTGGGGTACATTGGTAGGGGAAAAGGAATTAAGTAAAATCGTTAGAGACGAGCATAATTTTATCGCACTTAAAAACGTTTATTCCTATTACAATTACTTCTAACCAGTCTTTTAAAAAAAATAAACATTAAGTAAAATCTTTTAAGCTCAAAATTTAGAATACAAGTATTTGAAAAACAAGACAGAATGGGACATCTCTTCTAGTTGGTAGTGCGGAACAGGCCAGTACTCCTTTTGCTAGCCACTGTTGCTTATGGTTATTTCTCTTCATACATTCACATTTGGAACACATGTATGTTCTGATTTTATAAGAATTTTCACCATGATTTTCTGCTTCATTTTGCATGCCTTCATTGAGCGAGGTATCACATAATATTGATTCCTCGACTTGCTAACAATTCTTTCTTATAGCATTTCATTTTAATATTATGCTTAGTTCATCAACTTTTTCTTTTTCAACTCTTAGCCTATTTTCTTTTATATTTCTTCATCTCCCTTGGTTTTTCTCATTGCAATATGCTCGTTCGAAGTCCAAATCTATCGAAATTGCTCGCTACGCTAACGGGTTTCAATAAGCTTCAGTAGAATAGAAGATATATATTTTAGGATTTGAGATAATGTCCAATTTTCCATTATTACTAATTTTTTTCAGTGGACATTTCTGGTACCGGTTCATTTTCGATATGTTCTCGGTTCAAGGTTGTAGTAACGGCATGAAGCAATATGGCCATATTAAACCGCCTTCTTACGGCCATCTCTCTTTTTTGTACAGATGAGATGGCCATATCAAATTCTGAAGAAACAAAATGATAATTAGCCGCCACTTTAAGGTACACAAAATAATAGAATAAATACATGATGCCATATTAACCCATTATAAAATATTTGCATTAGTAAAAAAATTATTTAGCACCTTTGTTAGTTTTTACGTAGTTTTTTTATCGACGGTTGGTCCTCAGCAATGCCCGAAGTAAACTAACTGAATATAGCTGTGAAATATTTCGATCGGCCATCTCTTACGGATTTACCCTTTTCAACTTTCCTACTATAACGGGTACTAACTATTCGGTACCAGGATAGTGATAAATGTATTATTTTGTTTGATAGAGCGGATGACACCCTCGCCCTCCCTTTCCTTCCCCTTCCGTAGGCCGTGGATGACAACTAATATCATCCAGCGGTGTCGGTGGGGGGATTAGAAGCTCCATTCATTAGATATTATTAATAGCTGGAATGTTTATATTAAACTGTCCCCTCCTGATGTATGGCCTAGCTTGCCAATCCGTCACCTCTTTTTATACTTCCTCAACGCTATTTAGCGTTTTATTTAGTAATTATCATTAAATTGTTATAACATAATTCAGGATTATCAATTAATAGATTATATTTTTTTAATTTACTACCTCTACCTATCCACTAAAGTCTTCTAGCGTTCTGCATATAAATATGTATTAAATGTATGAAAGGGAGAATATAATTTAAAAGAAAATGTAAATCTAAATGCTGTTGGGGAGGAACAGTCCTCATAGAGATCAAAGAGCGCTTATCTTTACAATAAAACAGAAGCAAAAAGGACATGTTAAAATATCTAGTGTTCCATCAGCCATGAACCTTTTTCTGTAGCGACGAAATAACCTGCGTTTGACGTTGGAGGCGGAAGGCGGCGGAAAGGTACACTCACAAAGAGAACTCCGGCACTGACGGCTCAAAAGCAGTGCCACAATACAAGTCGCGAAATCGTCATGAAGAATTTTCACTAGAGCTATTTTTAACACCAATACTTGCCTTATATAGTAAATTCTTAAAGGGAGCTGATAAGTAATAATTTGTAAGCATGGAAAAGCTTGAAACAGTGCCTTTATATTATTTATTTATTTATTTATTTATTCTATGCACCGGATGTCATACATAACCTAATTTATTATAATAACTACGTAGTATAAACATTAGAAACGCTACTACAAATGTGATCTATACCTAAAAGTGTTTAACTTTAGGAGGTAAATACCGGTACTATGGTATGCTGATGGTTTGGTATTATTGGATGAGGACAAAGAAACTATAAAACTTAATACAACTACGTTGATAAACTCTACTAAGGAACTAGAACTAGAAATAAATACGAATAAAACAAAATACGGCTAACAGCAGAAAATATAGCAATTTCTGAGACATATATATATATAGGAGTAAATACGTTTGAATAGGCAGATAGGTTCAAGTATTTAGGTTCTACGGTAACTAGAAAATACAAAATTGA
>NW_027115534.1:813098-839911 GCF_000696795.3 Halyomorpha halys
ATTAAGGGAAGATGTAGGAATTAATTAGTGAAGTGTATTTAGGTTCTACGGTAACTAGAAAATACAAAATTGATGAGGAAATAAAAGTAAGATAGAAGGCGAGAAATAATTATTATTTTCCAATCTAGAAACATCTTAGCTCGCGCCTTCTGTACAAAAACGTAAAAGTTAAAATTTCAGAACTATTAGACAGTAGGGTGCCTGATGTTCCAAATATCCAGGAAGTCGCAATAATTCAGAAAAGGATGTAATCGTTGCTCTAAAAAAAATATGAAATTGGAAAATGACTAGCCCAGACAAGCTATATAATTATTGTCTGAAAAACCTTAATAGTGTCCACAAGACACTGGTAGGTTATTTACAAAAACTCTTACAAAATCGAATTAAGACATCTGATGATGACAGTACTGGTCATATTAAATAATTAATTGAAGAACTTAAGACCGATTGTGTGCCTTAACGAGACAAACAAATTGTTAACATTTGATATTAATAACAAGCTAAAAGTTCATATAAATTGACAAGAGTTAATTGCTGATAAATAATTAGGAACAAAAGAGAAAGGAGTATAAGAGTATAATGGACATTGAGGATAATGTAAAGAGTTGTTTAAAACTTATAACTTGATAGCTTCGCAGGTAAAAGGTTGATGATCAAAGAAGTTTTACGCCGTTAATCAAAACAAAACAGAACAGGTAAAAGCGTATTCGTAAGCATGGATTGACTATCAGAAGGCGTTTGAATCAATGCTCTATGATTGGCTAATAGAAAGTCTAAATATTTACAAGGTAAACTAAACCTTAATCAGTCTATTAGAACGCCCGATGAAACATTGGAAAGTATCTTTGATTATTATTGGTAATAAAGAACCCTTATCCAACCAAAAAATACCGATACGCACCGGAATCTTCCAAGGTGACTAGTCGAATCCACTTTGGTACTGTCCCTGAGATTAACCCTTGCCTCCGATACCATTATTGGCCAATACCTTAATAAAATTATAACAATCGGTAATTTCATTATGAGGGTATCCATAAAGATTGGCTTCACTTAATTTTTTATGAGGGGTCAAATGTGCTTCCAGGTTTAAAACTAGGGTAATTGGTACCGAAAATCTTTCAACTGAAGCAGTAATATTACTATAACAGTAAGTACCCGTGATTAAGGGAAGATGTAGGAATTAATTAGTGAAGTCAATGATAGTAGTTGATGAAATTGCAAGAGGTATAAAAATAATGCAAATACGAATAAATATCTACTATTTTTTATTGATTAAGTTAGAGAAAATTCGTTTTCTCATGAGAAGAAATCGGAGACCAAAGAATCGAGATGGATGGGGTGACAAGGCGCCAAGGAGCAGACCATCCGCCGATTGGAGAAGAACACGAAGGGGTGACATATGGGTTGACATATTCAAATGCGGCGTGGGGCGGTAATGCGAGGGGCGGTCCGCCACGCGCCACCTTAAAACTAAATTTAAAGTGGGGCCGCTCCCCGGCACATCAATTCCAGAAACCATATTGCCCGAGATTTCATTACGATTAATGCGTGTCTGCACTGCGTGTGGGGGAGAGCACCCCCGGTTTAAATCCAGATTTAACCAGCCATCAATTCACCCGCTCCATCATTACTTAGACCGAGATAAGAGTGTAAAAGAATTATGTCTCCAAGTAGCTAGTAGGGAAACTATCAGATACACAGCTACTGCACTGGACCTCTTTTCAAGTATTCAGTGTATTAAGGTGGTATTAGTGAACATTTTGATGAAAACAAATTAAGAACGAGTTAAGAGGAATTTCTGCATCTCCAGAAATTCGTAAATAACTGACCAGACAAATTTTCACCATTTCAAGCATCAGGACCGAAAAAGATAATATGGTGTAAATTTCAGTCGCAACCACGTCTTGATAAGTGATCTTGACTTCTGTCCTGACTCATCTGAAGCAGTAACCTCACTAATTGAAATTCCTGAAATTATAGAGGTTAATATGGGGGTGAACTGATACACTCTGTTATGATGATAGGTCTACGTTTTAGTCAAATCGACATGAGTTATGAAATATGTAAAATAATTAATTAACAAAGGCTTAAATAGCTGTTGATTACCTTTTACCTTTGAAATAAAATGTTATATTAAAACGAATAGCTAGATATTGTATATAATGCATGCCTGTTTTTGGATAGTAGGCAATATTGTAAAAAAAATCCATTCAAATGTACAGTAAAACCTCACTGATCCGCCCCTATCAGGATCGAAACATTTTTTTGTTAATTAATTGATTTACAAGATTTTTTAGAATGAATGGTAAGGGGGGAAGGCAATCAGATTAACTTAGCATTCTTAAATTAAATTATATTACTCAGACACCACCCCGTGTGACTAAAGAGTCTTAGAATTCTAACAATAAATCCTATAAAATTCCTTAAACCTAATAAAAACAAATAAACAATAAAAAAACAAATGTGTAAATGAAGTAAAACCAATATTTAAAAAAAAAATGGTGAAAATACGGACCAGCTGCACCCCAAACGATTTTTTCAAGGTATAACAATGGATGCTCTTTTTCCCACAGACCTAGCACCATTTATTTCTTTCTGTCAGGGCATACTTCTTGGCGGTGACAGTTTTAATTATCCAAGGAAACGTGCAAAACAAAACTCTAAAACAGTGTCATGGACAAAATAAAAAAAATAATGTCAAGGCTGTTAAACTGTAAATGATTACTTCTTATTAGACTATCTTATAGTTTTATTTTGTATTAATAAAGCTCATTTTTTATTACAAAATAAAGTTTTAGACGTCGTAGTTATCTCTTTTGGAATGCACTTGTGTTATACAAAAATCGTTACAGTATGAACAAAATGCTGTTTTATTTAACCTGTAATACTGCTTTGTTCATTCTGCAACGATTTAAAAATAGCACCAACTATTGAAGATAGCAGCAACTAAAATAGTCTAATGGTATCCAAAAAAACAACTTACCACAAAGAAGTCTCTAAATGAGGGGAAATGTACTCACCTGGAAACAAGAAAAAAATTGTGATTAGATTCCAACGAAAGTAAATTGAAATAATAAAAAATAAGGCATGTAGAAATAAGCAAACCGAAAAAGCCCCAGTTCCAAATAAGGCATATCAAGTATTTTTTGTTTCTTATTAATTATGTTTGTTAAGGTAAAATATATGTCAGAATTCTATTGGAATTAGAATCTCCTCCTGTTTAGAGGAGTACACAAGTAGTATTAAAAATTTTACACTATATATTTATATTTATAGTCCAAAGAGTTATGTTGATAGGTAAAAGTGCTGCATATACATGGATGGATCTTTGACCGCTTACATAGAAATTATATTCTTGTAATGTCTAAAATAAGTTAAATAAGATAAATTTGTTATTTTTCCTCTACTTTCGCTATTTCACAACATTTTAAGAAAATAGAACCAACAAACCAGTTATTCCAGTTAAGCCCCAATAGTGAAGTAGTAAAGGAGTAAAAATTATTTTTGATAATCAACAATTTTATGCAGAATGATAAAAAAATAAATAAATTTATAAAAAGCTTGCAGTAGCCCATCAGCTTGAGGGACTAAAGTAAATACATATAACCTAGAATTTATTTTAAAATGAAAGGAAAAACTATAGCAACTTTTAAAATTTTGAACTTACTATTTATTTTATTTTTTTAAAATGCTATAGTAGAATATATTTACCTCCGCGTGCTGTCTCCAAATGTGTTTCAAGTCTGTTCTAAAGCTGTACAATTAGTTTCGTAGCATAGATATAACTCATACAGTTATTTTTTTAGAGGTATCTGGTAGTGAAACCTGTTTGAGTTAGTAATTAAAGATTGATTTAGTAAATCATTTTTGCTCCAAATTATTTTGAGTGATGAAGATTACAGAATTCATGTATTATTTCTCTCTCTCTCTCTCTCTCTCTCTCTCTCTCTCCCCCTCTCTCTCTCTCTCCCTCCCTCCCTCTCTTTAAATTAACATAAATACATAAAATAATAATGCGCATCTGTTTTAAGATACGTAATAAAATGATCAAAAGTATGAGGGTACCCAGAAGAGGGCAGTCCCCCCTCCCCCGAGGAGTAAAAAAAATATTAATTTTTGAAAATGTCACAACCTAATTGACTCTGGATTTATCCCCTTTAGCTTTAATCCTGGGTACTCTCCTCGATCAAAAGTCATAGTTTAAAAAATAATCTTACATAAAAAAGAATAAAAATCACATTATTTAATGAAACATTTTTTTTACATAATATGTTGATACATATTAATTTATTTATGTTAATTAATAATAGTTAATATATTATTTATATTAAAGTATACAATAAAAATAGCTAACATTTTCAAATTAAATTAAATTATAATATATTTTTAAAACAGTAAATAGTCCCCAAAGGAGTCCAAAATGCCCAACCCTCTTCAGAGAATTAAGCACCCTAAAAGGTGAGAATGCAATTGGATTTGAAGGGAAAAAAACAAACAATTTAAAGTAAGAGTCCAGTCAAACTGCATTAGGTACAGAGAGCTCTAATTCCCTTAGGACGGTAGACTTGTTAGCATTCTGACTGGGGGTGTCGCCCAACCCTCGCCAGCACATCCCCAAATTAAATTTCCTTTGTGCAGTTTAAAGCTGTTAAGGCTTAACTCTGTAACTGCGGGAGATGTTAACCGGATTTTCCCTTATCTCCATGAACCAAGCAACAATGTTTAGGCTGGAGAGCGTCGGCTGAGAATGAGACAGCCAGCGCTGTTCCCAGTTGAGAAAAAAACAGCGAAAATAAAAGATTATTTTTATATAATCAATGGTAAGGTAAAATGTTTTTGATATAAGACATCTAATTTTATCTATCATCGATAAACATAACAAATGAAAAAAAAATTTGTATTATTCCACAAAAAAATGTGTATTCTCAATTATAAGTAAGCCATTTTATAAAACTCTACAAAATATAAGTATCGGCCACTTTAAAGATAGAATTAAAGTATTTCAGGTCTCGGGAAAGGAAAGTCAGAAAACCTTAAAAGTACACTTTTTCCAAAATGAGTATTAATTGAGTTTAATATAATATCTTTAGTTATTCTGTAGTTCCTTCAATAAATCATTGCCTAATAGCTAACAGCATTTATTATTTTTTCATTATAATTGCACTCTAAGACAGGACGGGAGTAATTTTATGACGTAGTATACACATATCAAACAATAAGAACATTGTTGTGTTATTTTTTAAACTCGACCCAAAATCATAAAGCCAAATTACACTTGCTGGTCTTTATCCTGCAGATATTACATAATAGAGAAGGTGGCTTATAAAGCGCCTCAAAATTGGACACTGCTCGTTGACCCATGAAGATCTGATAACTAGGAGAGATCCAACTCAGTGTCAACTATGTGAAGTAGCTCTCACAGTGGTGCATATCTTTGAGAAGTATCCCCGATTCAGTGGGATCATGGAGGTATTCCTCGACACCTCTAGCGACAATGAACAGAACACTAACCACACCATTAACTTTATTAAAGCTATCAGTTTGTTTACCCTTGTATGACTCTAAATTGTGTATAGTGAATTGTCGTTGAATGATTATCATCATTAATAACTTTACATTAACGCTTATCATCAGAAATTATCATCTTTTATAATCAAAATATAAAGTCAATAACTAACAATTTTAAGTTATAAGGACAATAATTACCATCTGTACTTCTTTGCACTTAAATCAAAATTTTTGATCTAAGGTAGACTATACAACGGTGACTTTTATTTAATATAACAGTAAATTTTACATTATTTTAGTAATATGAAGTAGGAGTGGGTAGCTCAATGGTAAGGCATTGTTCTACTTACTCCAAGGTCCCGGTTTCAAATCCAGCTGGGGCAGATAATTATTTTCTGTTTTATTGTAGCCGTGAGTCAGCCCTGTGGGTTCTGGAGCCCTTCGGGGTGTGAGCCCCATGAAGTGAGTACCCTTAATTGGGTAAAAATCTGGCAGTAGAGCGTGATTCTGACCAAATTCCTTGCACAACCATTGGTCTAGTAACAGTTTTTCCTAAGAATGTACTTCACCCTGGACCTTCCATGGATTGTAGTGGTACAGTTTTAATTTTTTTTTATGTAATGAGGTATATTATTTTCATACGATATATTTATACATAACAAAAGTAAAAACAATTAGTCTTGTTAAACTTTTGTCAAACTAAATGTAGGGAATAAATGTTCATTAGGCACGACGTTTTGGCTCTAAATTGTAATTGGAGTGTCACCGGCAAAGAAGTCCACTAATGAGGAAATCACAATGTAAAATTTTACAATGAAAAAACAACCATTTTGATTCATTCCATAAGTACCAAATATTTATATATAAACACTGGTATAGTTATTATGGTTAGATAATAATGTGTATAGGTTTCCGTGAAGACGGATTATCTTTATCTGGACAAATAAAAGATCAGATACCGATCACTTACTGAATATTATTCACAACCTATAATCCAAAAACGACAATACCTATGAAGGTCAAATTTTTAAGGGTGATTCGCTTTAACCTATAGATGTGCTGTATGTGTGCTATAAGGCTGGCTTGAGAACAATTCGGACTCAATGCGATTTAAAAACTTGAAAAATAAATGATTTTCGAATAACTCGAAAACTAGGAATCTAAGACCATTCCTTTGAAATGTGATTGAATTCTCTACAAAACAAAGAAACATTGTCTAAATTAGTTAAGTATCCGCAATGATGGGCCATTTTATCTTTATGTTTTTGTCTTTTTTTCTAATATAATGTCTTTTTTAATATTTTCATTATTAAGTATTATAAGTTCCATGTAATAATGTAAGCATCATAAGTTCCAAATATATTTTTAAATACATTTCATTTTATACACATCATCAGGTATCCACATGTTTTTCCTTATTAAGCAACTTGAATTACATGATCCGTCCAAACTATATATTTTTTATTTCTTCTTATTTTAATTACTAATTACTAAGCACCATATTGCTGTTATGGAAAATAATAACACAACAGTAATAAAAAAAAAATTGACTTTATAGCGTTTTGGCCGGTTCAAAAATGGATTAACTAGATATTTCTAAATCAACATAATTGTACTACAACATTGCTTCCTTAGAAAATTTGGAATTACAATTATGTCGACTTATAAAATCTAGTGAATGTATTATTGAGCCTGCTGATACATAGTCAATTTCCCAAAATTTACTGTAGTGTCATTATTCTTCCAGACCAGTTACATGTTCCGTGATATGTACATAATATATTTTTTAATTTATTTGTAAATAAATATCTACTGGTTCTTCATAGTCTTATTGACTTACAATATTTTTACAGAAGTTTTCTAATCGTATTCAGAAAATTTACAGTCAGAATTATTTGTATAATAATAAACTAATCAATTCTTAGAGTAAAAATTGCTGGAAATTGATGAATAACAGAGATATTTCATTTAACTGTTATGGATTTCCCTTAATATAATTTCGTTTTGTAAATATTAATAAAAAAAATTGAGTGCTACCAATGGGTAGTTTCTCTACACGCCTGTAACACTCCATTTTAACTGAGATCAAATTTACTAAATGTATTATAATGTACAGTTATAAATAGCAATAAATAAATAAATAAAAATAAAATTAGTGACGCAGTGAGAGGACTGTGCGGAGATCTCAAAACGAATCGCAAGTGTAAATATTGTATATGATCAGTGTAAATTCAACTAGTGATTTTTTTATTTATTTTTATATTAGTACAAAATTTCACTTATTTTATTTATCCTTTTTTTTCTTCATGTACATAGTTCGATTATGTTCATTTTATCTATCTTTCTGTTCATATACATATTAAGATTTTATTTATAATTACATAAGTTTTTTTTTCATTTGTATATATATTTTTTTTTTATTTCAGTATGAATGTGATCATTTATTACTATTACTTCTTAATCAACAACGTTGTGGCAGATTGTAATATTTATACTAATAAAATGGCTGAAATAATAAAATTACCAAAACTAAAGAGGTTTCATAATGAGGTGTAAATAGTAGACCATAGATTAATAAGTGAAGAAGATAGTCGGGGGGGGGAGGGTGCGGTCAGCAAAAAAAAAAACAAACACAAATAAGCAAAAAATTATTTATTCGCACCAACGTTTCGACCTACAACTCATGTCGAAACGTCGGCACGAATAAATTTTTTTTTTTTTTCTGACACCCCCCCCCCGACCATCTTCTCCACTCAAAGAGGTTTCATTTCTAACGCGTGAGTCTTTCGCCGTTTTTTTCTTATGAGGTTCTCTGGATGTTACTCAATTGCCTTATTGAAAAACTAAAGGAATAGACATTGCTGTTCATCAATGAATGGGTTTGTTGAATAATGTTCTTTATTAAATTTGTTTCGACATATTATTTTTATAGCCGATATTAAACTATAGGGTTATACTATTAAAAATAGGGCGTTAATACTCAATAGAGCCCTAAAGAGAGCTAGATAGGAAGCGAGGCGCACTAAGCTTCCTATGATATAGGAGCAAAGCCGATTAGCCCTAGCCCTGTCAACATATTGACCCTAGCTCTCTTCCATCGACAAAAGATTTTATTTAGTAGCCCCGAATATCATCCCCAGGATTATGGCAGCGGGCGGTCTCTCATTAGTCCTCGGCAGATGGTGCGCGCTTCGCTGCCTTCCCGCCCCCGCTGTAGGGGAGGGTCTGTCCGCTCTTGGGAAACAATTCCGATCCGAGTGAGTTAAGTCTTACGTAAAATATATAAGTACTAACAGGATACTTCCTCAAGCATATATTTGGTGTATCAGTTCTTGCAGGCAATCTTGTGCGGAATCCATTGACACCGTACAATCACAACAAGTGGCAAAATGAGAAGTTAATGGATGTATGCATCACAGATCATTTTTGTTTCGAATAGTGTTTCGAAGCATATGTAACACATTAGATACCCTGTCGCCCATAATACCCAGTGTAATAGACGAAAAACTACTTTCTTTTTTTTTAAGACTAAGGCGTCCAAACGTAACTATCTAGACTTGCTTATAACTAAAACTTGCTTAAAATCGTCTACTATCTATTATATTTTCATATAGAAAAATCTTCAAGATAATCGTTATGACGAGAAATCAATTTTATTTGCTCTTAACCTAAAAAGTAAATATTCTATAGTACTTTATATTTGAAATTTCAAAGTCTAAAAGAGGAAAGGTATGTACCCATTTTTTAATAGTATTTTAAATGTATTTTGGCCACGATCTCAAGGAGACAAACCCATATTTTATTAAAACAAAATAAATTGTTTTTAGAATAAATAAAACTATAAATCACCTGGTCATTCTAGATATCCGTTCTAAAGAAACACCTATAGTATATATATATTGTTTGTATTGGACTTAGCGATTAGGAACGTCGTTGACTCACAAGATAACTATTTTTCATAATTCAGATAACTACTTCTTTTTGTTATTATTGCTAGCCCAAAATCTGCATCTTTGATCATCATTGTAATTTCTCTTTTCCTTGAATTTTTTGAGTTTTGCAACATGTAAGTTCCACCCATTTCATTCGGGATACTTGAGAAAATCTCTACAAAACTATAAGAAAAGAATCTAAAGAGATATAGAATTCACTGAGAAAAGAATAGAAAGCAACGTTATAATACTAAAAAACAAACGGTAGGAAGTTTGCAGATACACCGCTTTGGCTTATTATCGGCGAATAAAATATTTAAAAAAAGGCTTATAGCTGTCTGGTTGCAAATAAACATCGAAAATAAAATGGTATAGATAAAGAAATATTACAAAAAAGTAGTAGAGCAGAAAACAACAATGTTAGATGAACATACAGAAATATGAAATAACTAAGAGTAATGGTAACCAATAAGTCAGAGAAAGAAATTAGAATTGAAAATTATCCATCATAAATAATTAACCACATAAAAACTACTTATATAAAATTTAAATAATATATAAGAAATTATATATATAACACAAAATAATTTATAACACATTACATTGATAAACATGATAAAGATTACGTAAATATATAATGATACTATCAGGAACTGATAGAAATACATAATACAAATACATAAATATAGCAGTAAATAAATAAAATGTTGTACTGGAACCCCCGGTCAGCCTTAGAACAGATGAAGAGCCCGCGACATAGCATTACGTATGTTTTTTGTAATACATTAAACATTTCAACGCAATTATTAAGATGAAAAATATTTAATTCGTACTCTTTACATAGAAAACAAATAGATTGATAAATAATACATACACAGCAAACGTGGAGTACAGTAATATAAAATGTTCCGAAAATTATTAGTAAATTTGTTTTTTTCGGCTTCTAGGGTGCATTGGCGACAACCATTAGACATGGGCCTAATATTTTCCGACCTAGTATCTCCAAAAATGTTTCATTGTAAACGATGATCTCACGTGCTAGCGACCCTTGTATGTTTTATGTCGTAAGAAGGTTTAGGTCTACAAAACATGGAGGAAAATGGAGATTCGAGAAGCCGGCAGCTGAATAGAACCAGGAAAGTAGTCTTACTGTTGGTACAGCAAGACCAATATAATTGGTAGTTAATTTATTACTCCGTGACCTGTAAATGTTAACAAAACGATATTTTAAAAAATATTTCTTGTATGAATGACGGTTATGTTAATGGTTTAATAAACAGCAACTGTTGCAATGTATATATTGCAATATTGAGAATATTGTCTAAGAAGAAATCAAGGGTAATTATATGAATATACTGAATAATTATAATAGTGGTAGCCACCTCACAAGTAGAAAGGGGCTGACTCAAATGATCAACGGACCAACACTCCAGGTAAGTATTGCTGAGTGCCTCCAAGCAGATACCAAGGTGACCTTATCGTACAAATAACTAATGTGCAGGATACGCGGCTAGGCCTTCCTGATAAAACTTGAGGAATGTATTTCTAATCATAAGTACCCGAGTATGCGGTGGCATCACGATCAACCGTAATGAGAAGCGGAAACAGATGAAAGAATTCTAAAGTTCCAAGGTCTCCGATTTAAAAATACTACCAATGAAATGGTTGAAAAGTAAGTAGAGGGGAGGAATGAGATCTTGGAGACATCAGCCGGATATCAAACCTTGGTGGTTGACTTTTATTTCTGAGGCGGTCCCAAGAAATGAAAGTTTGACCTTCAGATATGATTAGAATATAGAAGTTGGGGGTTCATTGTGGTACGCTAAACCCAGGAGCTCAGAGAAATACCTTGTATGAGATCATACTATATTAACTATTTATTGCGCAAAAACTATGATAAAAAGAATTATTTCTTGAGAGCACAAACTTAACAATTATGTTTCTGTTTATTGATATTTAGTACTCCTTGGAGTATATTAAATAGAAGAGGAAGAAACACTAGATGATATTTGCTATGAGTAAGAGATACAGCGGTCGGACACCCTTGGATTGACTGCCTCTAGTGGATTCAATTAGACTGAGGGTGCAGGGCTTTGCACGTGACAACATCCCGCAAACCACCCCCACTTGAGAACCCACGTCCTCCACAGTCTGGTCTTTTTTGTCTCCTATTATGGACTTTCAATAACCTTAGGGGAGGGATAGTTTATCGGGACTATATCAATTCGGCTCTTACTTTCTTCTTTCTGGTGCATAAATTGAGACGAAAATATCCAAAACCTTATATTACGAATATGTCTTTACATTTATTGTACACTAAACCTGTCTTTTATACTTCCAAGCTCTATTATGATAGGACTAGTACAGAGATATATGCTTTAATTGGCAATCCTGTCCAAATATATTGGGTTGCTATAACACACATCGTACCCTTCCACCCATGCTTGGCCATTTATACACAAATACATACGAGTATTAACAATCAAACAAAAAAATTTGTTTTTAAACAATGACCATATATAAACTAAATATAATATAATTAATTTTTTTCTTTAACAATTTTATTTTATTTTTTCTAAAGTATATATTTGTTTTCCATCTTCTTCTTCCAGCACAAAGCCAAATTACTTATTTCTTGCAATATGCTGTTCCCCATATACATATTATCCATATAGATCAATAAACAATTATGTAAAAGTTCAATTAGTATGTTTTGAAGTTTTTACAAAAATTAATATATGTGTGTAAGTTATCTTTTACCGAAGTAAAAATTAAAAATAATAAGAGAGAGAGGAGTGCGAAAGGAAACGCTTGAAGTGAACACAAAGACTGATCTTTTTGCGGACCCTGTCCGTCCATATAAATACAATCGGTCAGCTGTTCTAATCAATCAGGTTATATAAACCTGTCAGCTGACAGCCCGTAACTCCCCCCCCCGACCAGTTTACGAACAATCCTCGTAAACTATATTATATACAAATGAAAAAGATATATACAAATACAATAACAATAAATGAGATAGATACAAATACAATGAAAATATAATAACAATAAAACAGATACAACTACAAACGAAATACAATAACAATAAAAAATATACAAATACAATAAAACTACAGAAATAGGATTCAAAATAACAGCACTCTATGCAAAAAAATACAATGTCACATGAATCACTGTAATTTACACTCATATGTTCTTATTAAGTCCCTGAAATGAACAGAATGAAAAAATAAAATATTGCCTTCCGGAAGGTAGTTAAGTACAATCCCGTACATCATGATACCACTGTTGCAGGAAGCTTTAATTGTCCTAGGTGAACTTTTCTTTGCTTTTTTGTTTCTTTTAAGTTTTCTATGGTAACAATATTGTGTACTCAATTCGTGATTTTAAGGTTGTCCATTAAGATCGTGGACAATGAGATGTGTCTAGCAAATCTTCAGCGTTTCTCCTTCTCAATTTTGTCCCTGACTTTGGCCCACACCAACGGCGATATTACTCTCCTTAGTCGCTGTATCATGGTAATTCCTCCGACCTCCCCGCAGTCCAAAAATAATCTCAAAAGGAGAAAACCTCGTGACCAATTGTATGAAATGATCGTATGCTGCGATCGCTCGTTCCATCGCTTCGTCCGGCTCTAGCCCTTTTTCTAACTGATGTACTCTCAGGTGGTCACTGAGAGTACTGTGGAACCTTTCAATACCTCCTCGGTGCTTTGGATGTCGTGGGGTGTTAAGTTGTCATACGACTTCCAAGATTTTCATCTATTCCCCGAATCTTGCATTGTCAAACTCTCTTTCATAGTCAGATGAAATTCCTTCTGGCACACCGTAAAACTGGAACCACGTGCTTACAGCTCTTACCACCGTCTCTGCTGACCTCTCTTTCACTGGGTACGCCATGGCTAGTTTGCTAAATACGTCTATCACTGTGACCCACTTTTATCTGTTCAAAGTAAACGAATCCACACTAAGTGGTCTTTTTGCTGGGGGCGTTTCCTTCCGGATCGCTTGAGGTGGGTGTCTATTATATTTCGCAGTTAGGTATACGGCACAACTACCGATGGTTTCTTAAATTGTGCGCTTCATGACCTAGCAGAAGTATCGATGGCCTGTAGCGTTTCGTTTAGCCCTCTATGGTAGGTCTTCCTCTGGTGATACGCGAGGGTCGCCTCCTTTTGGCGTTCCGCACCACGAAGAGTTCTTGCTGTCATCGTACAGCGTATAAAAACCGGTTGACCCCAATCTGTTCCGTCCGCACAAAGACGGCGAATTTTATCCACAGCACTCCAACGTATAAATGATGGTTTTGTCCGGCCTTCGATGCATCCTTTGGTGCTCTGCAGATTTGGTTCTCCCTCAGACTAAGCTGGGACCATATAGTCACAATATTACTGCTGCCGTATTTTCCATGCCCCAACTTTAGTATTCTGCTCCACCCATTCTCTGACCTTTCCCACAAGATCACAACCAATGATTATCTGGTAGTCTCGAGGGATTTTTCCTACTACATAGGCTGTTACCTCCTCTCCCTTAGCCCCTCAGTTACTCAATTCCATTTCTGTTTCCCCTTCAATGTTGCAGGGCTCACCCAGAGTGATCAACTGACAATTACATACTCTGACCTGTAGTTTCCTCTTTCCATTACTCAATCTCTTAAGGGCCACGCAGCAGACGATTGTGCTTGAGTTCCCAGTGTCCACCAGACAGCACACTTCTCACTTCGCTCGTATAATTGGCAAACCGCCATGTTCTCCTCTCACATGATAGTTCTCCAACGTGCGGTTGCCCCTCTCTTGGTACACTCCTCAAAACTCTCCTCGTATTCTAGCTGATTCGCCGGCTCTTCTCCAAGTGCTCCTTTTGTCTTGCCGACCGTTCTCTAGCCTAGAGTCTCCTACTTCATTTTCTGTCTCCGAGGTCTCGGGCAATTCTGTGGCTTCACTCGCGGATCCATTCGTCCTTCGAGATTTTCCTCCTCCGTAATCTTCGTACGTTGTTCTACGGGTTAAGGCTAATTCTGCTCCCTCCACCGATACATATACGGATACTGTCGGGCTATATGCCCCTCTGCCCCACATTCGAAGTATCTCTTGCTCGGGCAATGGGTTACGAGATGCTAAACCTTTCCGCAACCATGACACCAGCGGTCCTCCCGCCGATCATTGTTTCTGGATCTCGCTTGGCACGCTCTATTTTTCTGGTTACTTGTTTTCTCCCTCCTACCTTCTTTGTACTCTATCCTTCTCCATTGGTTAAGCATGTTTCTCGGCATTTCTCCTCCTTCCTCAGTTCTTTTGCCAACTGAATCTTCAGTACCATGGATAGGAATTGTATCCAACCCTGTACCTCGATTGTTTCCAGCGATTCTGTTATGGCGTGGCAGGAGTTCTGCGGCATACTGTCCACTAGATCACTAGTCTCGGTTTTTTCGTTTCTTTGATCATCCTGAATATTTCCCCCTCTGGAGTTCACTGTTCCCCTCCGAATGGCATCTTTAATCTTTCTTTGATGGCCCTCCAGGGAGTCTCTTCAGCAGCCTTAATCTGATTTAAGATACTTCCTTTTACCCGGCAGACCACCGCTACTTTCAGTGCTTTTTCATTCTCGCCGTCCAGTAAATTTTCCGACATCTTCGCTTCTATTCGCACCACTACTGTCCCCTCTTAAAAAATGATTTAATTCTCCGGCCTCTCTGGTAAATTTTTCTAGGTCCGACACCGCCTTCCTCGTGTCCTGGGCGGACTTTTATCCATTCTAGCGTTGTGGTAAGAGATTTCTAGTAGTAGCTGAATCTCTTCCGCAGATAAAGGATGGTTGAATGCATCTTGACTGATCAATTTGCGGAGCCTGCCCGTCTATATATAATTTTTAAAAAATTACCAAAGGTATGAAACATACCGTTAATATCGATTTAAAGGTTTTCCAAAATTGAATCGGAATTTTTATAAAAATGATTCAAGAACCAATTATAAAATAAAAATGTCTCCACAGGAAACATGGTTGGATTTAGATATTCATTATATCAAAATTTTATACATCTCCATATTTGAGATTGTTTTTAAGTGCATATAATTGTGCATTGTAAAAATTTGGTCCAGTTGAAGGCTGAGATAATTAATTAAGATAATGAGATAATGAACGAAATAGCAGTAAAAAACTAAGTATTGTAAGCCAACGTTTCGCCAAACATTGCAGGGTTTATCAAAGCTAAATGAGAACAATATACAAACTTTGTAATATATGATAAGACTAGATAGAAAGTTACATGAAATGTGATACGAACAAAATTATATTCTTTAATTTTACCTTCTTTAATTTTGCGTTTCTTTTTTATCTTATCTATCTGCTTATTTGTTTCTTATTTTCTTAACTATCTGCATATATTGTTATAGTTGTATCATATTTTATAATTTTTATATCTTGATCTCATTTAGTCCTGATGAAGCCAAGTGAGATAAATCGTTGGTTACTAATAAATATTTTGTTTCAACAAAGGCGCTTGTTGAACAAACTACAACGCATAGCAGGGCTAGGTAAAAACAAGATATAAATGTTCTAAAATATCATAGTACTATTATAATATACATAAAAATTTGTATAAAAATGAAAAAGGAACGCAGTAAACTAAAAGAATATAAATGTAAAATTTTATATTCTTGTTTTTTCATAAATAAATAGGATATTTATATTCTTTTAGTCTACTACATTCTTTTTTATCTCATTTATTATTAAACATTCTATGTATATTCTTATATGCATTTATCTGTTGTATATTATACAACAGGGATAAACAAAATATAAACATTGTAAAATATGATAAGACTAGAAGAACAGACATGTAAAGTTGTATGATAAATTAAATTAAAAATGAGATACAAAAGAAACGCAGTAAACTTAATATAAATATAGATTTATAAATATATTCATTTAGGTAAGTTGGGTTTCTTTTTTATATAATAGTTAATATATTTTTTTAAAACTATCTATGCATATTCTTATAGCCTAATGATGTTTTACAATATTTGTACCTTGAAGCTCTGCAAAGGATGCAACGTTGCATACTGATAAATTGTTTTTTCTGTCATTTTGTGAACCTCTCATGACCCAGAGAATCATCTTACAATTAATTACAAACGATCACATGATAATCTTTCAATATTATTTTTCTATATCTTTTCTTTGGTTTAAATATAATTAGATTTTAACTAAGGTATTAAAATTAAAGCTCATAACATATTTTTTAATCAAAATCTATATTTTATTTTATTTTTTTACAATCAAATAAAACAATAGCAAGAGCGAAGAGATAGCCAAAGCAGGTTAAATTACGAAGCTACAGGTGAAAGGAGGGGAAAGAGAAGAGAAAAATACAAGAAGATAGGTGAGGAGGCGGCACTACTCGCACTTGTAATTAGTTTATATAGTGAGGGCGGAGGAGAAGAGAACAGGCTGAGGGACTGTTAGGGAATACAGGATGAGCTACGTGGTCCGAATGAGCGAGGAGTGGTTCGGGACTCAGGGCACGGCCGCTAGCTCACTCATTTAGCTCCGGTAATCTTATACACCATTCAAGGTGGAGGCCCTGCGCTTGTTAGCGGGGGAAAGGGCCCACTCACTGTCTGTCTTCAACCCTTTATGTTCTCGGCCAATGGAAGCGTTCCAAGAATGGCAAAACCTTCCTACTTGATTCCCCGCTCCCTCTCGCTTCTGCATCATTAAATTTAAAGCAGCCCTCAGGTTTTATTCAGATGCAGGCTGCACTCCACTCGTTCCAAGAGGGCTCTGCCGGCAAAAGGGTTAAAAAAATAAAAAACAAACATTATGAAAGGAAGCGCACTCTAGATAGAAATTTCTCGAGTGTCGTCGTTACATAAAACCTTGTAAAAAAAAGAAGCATGGCCGTCTAAACAGTGAATTCATTAATCTTGACCTAAACTACACATCTGCAGCATAATCGATTCTTTTCGCTATTCAGAGCTTTTCCTTTTTTTAAATACTAAAAGTACATTAAAAGTCAGATAGAAATTCACCATTTATTAACCCCAAATAAGTTTAAAGAACCCTAATTAAAGCAAATATTTATTAATTGAAGAAAGAAATAAGTTGATATGCAGCTTAGCAACCTGTTACCGAATCTTCTCTACGATCCATTCGTTCCAAACCGAATATAGAATTCCGGCTAATGAAGAATGAAGATTTTCAAGGATAAATGCCAGTACAGAACTCACGAACGGTTGAAAATGCGGTGTGCGCATCAAACAACTTTCACTTTAAACCCATTGTTAAGAAGAAATTAATTCTCCCTCGTTTCCAAATTTAAATCTTCTGTAATTCTGAAAAGTACTTTTCATAACGTTTCGCGTAACAAAATTTTAACATTTTTCTTTTGCAAAAGTATGAACATTTATTCAATACTATATTGTTATAGAAACAATATATAACAATTTAAAAAAAAAATCCTAAACAATAAAAATCTTATAATCCTATTTCTTAAGCATATTAGTGGATTGTTAGTAGTGTCTATAAAAATTATGAAACTTGTTACAGTAGTCGGGTGCCTTCCACATATGAACAAAACTAGAGACTTTTTTGAAAAGACATTAATAAACGGCCTTTATGTTTGTACAAGCAGATTCAAAGATATTTCTGTATGGTTAAATTCACAGATACATGGGACTGATTATACTTGCAAACATCCGTAGCCTACAGTAGAAGACAAAACAACGACACAAAGACAAACTTCACAATCTATAGTCGACAACTTCATTAACAATACACTGATATGTTTAAGATGAAATGCAATAACATTCCGTCTATTAGAAGAAACAGGGGTATAGTATACGAGTGGATTATTTTCGTTGTCAATTTTTTTTTTAATTATATTACTTTTTTAGTTTTTTACATATTGACATTTCATATTTTAGTTGATTGCCTTTGACTAGAATATGGATGAATGTGTATCAGGTATCAATGTGTTGATACACTTTATTTTAAGTATTGCATTGGAAAGTGTATCGATATTAGTGAATGATTATTTCTTGTAATAATAGATTGAATGTTATTTAACCTAAACATTTAACTGTGATAGTATCAGAAACTAATCGATATATCTCAACAAATATATACGCCATCTAAGCCTTAACAGTACACTTTGTGATCGCTAATTGGATCCTCAAGCATTAAATGTCTAGTTTATGACAAAGCCAAGCCAAAAATGAGCCTTTGTTCGTTATTAACACCCATGGCCTAATCATAATTTAATGAAATCCATTTTCTATGAGTCCCTCAATAAAACATATCAACATAAATTATTTTTTATGACCCCCTTCCAGGTCATTTCTGATATACGGGGGATTTTTTACAGGATACCACCCTATTATCACTATGGTGGGGGTTACGTTTTTATTTTTTTGGACCACCAAAGAAATAAATAAAATTTTTGGACCCCTCAAGCGAGTAGACAACTTTTACAGGCGTCACTGCAGTCACGAACCAGTTAAAGTAGGTGCTTTAACTCGGTCGACGACAAACGCATATCTAACGCAATTAAGATAATTGTGTCGACTTTATTGTATGTTATCTGGTAAATCGAAGTACAAATACATACACTAAAATGTTTAAAATCCTTTTATGTATGAGTTTAAAATACGGTATCCGGTTATGTATCGAGGTTTTATGTTTGAACTCACATAGCAAGCATATGTAACTATAGAACAAAAAGTATTTATTCTATTTCATGGTCAAAGAATAACTCACTACTTATCCTTTCTTTTATCGAACCATACATTCATGAACCATTCTGGATTACAAATAATAAATTATATTGATCTAGGTTAATGTTGCAACAACTTCACGTCAAGCCAGTGTCGTGAAACTTTACATCACATTGAACATCACAAGTTCCGATTCGATTGCTATTGTAAAACTCCGGAAGAATAAGCAGTTAATTTGGAGGATCGCTGAGGCGAACTGAGTGGGTCCCGGTTTCCCCGAACGTCTCTCCTATATTATCCCCTTAGTAAAGTATCGGAAAAGGATTTCCCGGGTCTTTTCCTCTGGAAATAAGGGGGGAATTACTTTCGAACCATTACCCCCGCGGTTAGGGCTCGGGAATAAACACTCGGGAGATATTACCGTAAGATATGTGAAATTATGAAATTTCTCGCCCCGTAGGAACCAGATCCAGGCCGGCCATTTCCAAAATAAGAAAAAAATTGAAACGGTAGGGGACCACCCAACTCCAATCTCGGCGGACCCTCCTCTTATTCTCTCATAACTCCGTGATGGGTCCAATATTGAAAACGTTGAGATTTTACGGTTCGCTTGGAGAGCATTAAATTCTTCAGAGGGAATTCTGTGGAAATACCTAGGAGCGTGATGAGGAAGATTCTTTCTCTAGAACACTAATAATATTTTTTGCAGAAAATCAATGAGGTTTGGAGATTCCAGGTGTACCAACTGGAATTTCCAAATTAAGACAACCACAAAATACAAATTAACATTACTTTTATTCTCTTATCTTGGAATTTCGTTGTTACAAACCTTATTAATTTAAAAAAAGCCAATTATAAGTAACAAGCTATGATTTTAATATTTATATTACATCAAAGTCGACGTTTTGCTTCTTAGGAGCCATTTCCAAGATTCTGAAATTATAAATTTTGTCGATGCAATAAGACAAGATTTTTATTATAACATATTATAGTGTAATAGTATAAATAAGGTAGCACAATAACGTTTATAGTAGAGCTATCAAACTGATTCTTTAACACTCAAAGATAAAATATCTAAATGGTAGGAAGATAGTCCGAGTGACGGTCAATCAAGGTATCAAAATAGTAAAAGAAAACTATTTATTGTAAACCAACTTTTCACCCCACCTTGCAGGGCTTCGGCAGGGCTGTCAGATTGTAACACAACGGCTAACTGGTTGTCAACTACAGTTCTCAGTTGTCCGTTGTGTTACAATGTGACAGCGCTGACGAAGCACTGCAAAGTGGGACGAAACGTTGCTTAATTGACCGCCGCCCGTACTACTATCTTTCTACAATCTACTTCATACAGTCAAGTATCTTCTTCCAATATTAATAATTTATATCTTAATTTTGTCACCGTGCTAGCATAAAATGTATTTAAATTGTCTCCGTACGTATGTTGAGTAACATAATTTTCTAAGTTTCTGTTATGTAAATGAATTAAATGATTTTGCCTAACCTATGTTATTTTTTTATTTTGTGCGTGTTTATTAATTGGTTTATACTCTGAATGTCCAGTTGCTAATTTCGTTTTTGAAGATTTAGAACAGACGTTTTGTTTGTGTTGCAATCGTTTTTCAAGTCATTATAAAGATTATCCGTAATATGATTAGCGGTCACAGTCGCAAATAAACTATAAATCCAGACCAAGTTGGGTTTGATTGGAAAAATGTGTACCATTACAAAAAGTTCTCAACATGTATTTTAATGTATTCGAAATGACACTTAGAACAAGCTATTTAAAGCACCCAGAACCTATCCCCATAATTTTGCTGTAGAATCCTGGTAAGAGAAAATAGGTCACTTTTATGTCGTCCTCATAACTGATAAACTATCCGAAGAATTTATTGTTCCTGCACGTTTCCAGTTGATGCAACAGCACGTCTGTAGTTTTATGCGGGGTAAAAACATATCTGCCGTCTTCTTCAAATAGATAAAAGGCTTCATTAGAAATTAGTCGCTGTTCCCAAAAGTCCTACTATCAAAACTTTTCAACTCTGATATCTGAGGCAGAAGTTAATATTCGAGTGGCGATGACAATTAAATGAATGAAAGTCACTTTGATCTCTATCAGAGTGCACTTTCAAAATTTAATTTCAACATCTGAAGGCAGTGAAGGTATGCTTATAAGTGCAAGTATGGAGAAGGATCTAACTTAATCCGGACTGGAAAGATGCTACTCCATTGCATGCTATTGCAGGAACGGTTATGAACAAAACATACTTGGGATCCCCTTGAGCGTATTGGTAGACTAGAGGGTTTACTAAATTAATAGATAATCACAGAATGTGAGTGGCGAATGAAATTACGCAAATATAATATTCACTACAAATCATTTGTATTATTTCAGTGATTCGTCATTTTAAACAAACCATTTATTTATAATAAGACGAAAATTGCCTTTATTTATCAACAAATCATCTGATCAGTAAAAATAGCGAAAAATAATTAACAGCAACTTTCGAGTAATATGCATATTTTTGTTTTCAATCATGAACGAACCATACGAGAACAAAATTATACCCCTCAACTCAGTTGGCAGTTTATATCAAGAGGATTAAAAAGGCCGAGTGAGTTGGAACGTAAACTCTTTTGAATTCTCCGAGTTAACAAGTTATAATTTCCTAATTAGCCAAAACTGAATAAGTACCTGAGTAAGTATCCCAGTACTTTGTTTTTAAATGGCAGTAGCATTTAAAACTTACTTCGAAAGGACTTATTTAACAATACGAACCTGCCATCCTCTCCACTTAATTTTAAAAGTGTTTAGTTATGTCTTCTTCAACTGCTGGAAGTTAAAGCTTCGAATTTATAACAATTCCAATTTGATTTAAAAATTGAGAACTTATTTTCTAATACGTTTTTATTACATGTCAAGACATGTGATCATACAAATAATTTTAGAGGTCATAAAATCATTAGTGAATTAGAAAGGTATTTGCTTAAAAAAGGTATATTATAAAAAATAAATATGACTTAAAATAACGTCAAAGTAAGGTTGTATAAGGCGACACTTCCCATTGATTTCTCGGCCTTCCTGAAGAATACGCCCATACCTTTATATCCTTTATCAGGGAGTAGGGTGCCTAGACTCCTAACACCCTGGAACATTTTCGAGCCCAACCCAGGAAAATGATTTATGTTCAGTTCTATCAGCAAAAGATTGACCCTGGTGTCGGAAGATTCTCTTGGGACACATCCAGCGTCTAAAGAGTGGTATCGACCCTTCGCCACTGATCATAACTAGATCACTTGTCTGGATAAATCTTGGCCAAGAAACATCGTCTCGTTAACTAGTATTGAAACTCTTTCTAGATTAGGTTAGTGTTCTAATAATGTTATTCAATACTAAGTAGCAATGTACTAGAAAACAAATCACTGATCGAATATAAAAACCATCCTGACCAAGTTCACACCAGTTAATTACAGAAACTAAAAAAAAAAAATATTCAGCCTTGATATTTTGGATTTAAAATGGATTAATCTGCCCGTTAACTTGATAAACTCGTATGCTTTTCATATACAAGCCGGCTGGGTACTAGAAAGGGATTTTCATGTAGTTTACTAAAAGTTCTCAAAATCAACTCATTTATGTTCTTGCAACATTTTAGTCCAATAGAACGAAAAACGTGCAATTTTAACACCAATCTGGTTACGTTAATAGGAGTAAATTCCTCATATTTCTATAACTGTTCGTCCAAGGCTTAGTTTAGGGACATCTACTCTTAAACTAGTCAATTAGTCTTAGAGTAGAGAGAATTGAGGATGTTTTGAAAATTCTCTCATTTGCATTTTTCAGGGTTCTGATATGAAATGATATGTGACCTCAAGTTTATAAGAAATAAAATAAAATAAATGATTTCATTTTATTGCTTATAACATGTAAAATACGAATTATTCGAATACCTCATGTTATTAAAAGGTGGCTTGAATTAACTAGAATTCCGATTCTGTTACAATAATAAAGTTACAATTTATAATCAGCATCCTAGAATAAATTAACCAAAAAAAAAAATTCTAATTGTTTTTGGCGTTACTATCTACTTAAATTGAAACATACATCAACTAATTGACTGGTATTGCTTATAAAGATAAGAAAACGCATTCAAGGTATAAATTAAATACATATATAAATATAAACAAAAAATAATTGAATAAAATTCAAGTAAAATAACATATTCATTTCTACATAAAATATTTACATCTAGCCTTGGATACTCCGAACTAAGGTTATCCTTCCCCCCCCCACCTCTTATGACGGAAAAAGTAGAAAATTTGAAGGCCAACGGTGTTTCTTTCTCTCTCAAGCGCGTCACTGCTTTTGAAAGCCAGTGGAGGCAGAGCGAGGGTACTAGCACTTGAGTGGAGAATCTGGCCATTGCCAAAACTCCAATATAATTATTTGAAATAGTAATTATTTAATAATTCTACTTCAATAGAGTAATAACTGCAATAAATTGTAATCCTCTATGTCACTGGCGTTTCAACCTTGGGGAAGATAATAATGATGGATTAAGCTGGATAAAGATTGTTATTAACCCTAAGGGGTTAGGATGATTATTCGTTACAAGCAAATGTTTTAAGAGCATACATTTCATTTTCGAGTTAAAAATATAAAATTTGTAGTTTAATATCTTTACATCGTTTGAAAAACTATTAAAACCTAAACAAGCAATTTTACATTTTTAGAAATGTTCAGGTATAGGGTAAAATGTAACTAACTTAGATGTCTCGTTCTGATCATTTTCAGCTTTCTTCTGAAGAGTAGCTAGGTATTCTACTTTTTGTATTGATACGAGATGAAATGTTTTTGGCTTCACGTTGGCTAGTTAACTATCTACTTATGTTTGAGTCAATTATGGTTTTATATTTGTATTTTCTCCCCTCAATTAAATTTAATAAAAAGTTAACAAAGTATTGTTTCATATTTTATTTCTCTTGTCATAATTAATAGCACTCAAACCCCTTAGTTTCTAATATTGCATCCTCTTCCATTCCTGACAATCCTCCGAGACGCCAGAAAAGAAGATGGCCACGAGACCAGCTAATGTAAAATGTCATTAGAGTGCTACCAATGGGTACCCCTGTAACACTCCAATTTAACTTAGATCAGATTTACTAAATGTATTATAATGTACGGTTGTAAGTAGCAATAAATAAATATTCAAAAAATAAAATAAATAATTATGAGCAATTTATTTTAAAATTTTTTGAGGTTAATCACTTCCATCATTGGAAATAAATTATTATTTATTTATTCATGACAATTGTACAACGTTTCGGGACCACTGTCCCATATTCATGCACTATAAAAACCTCATGATTTAATATGGGAAATCATGCCACCACATGAGCAATTTAATATATAACGTGGTATTGAATAGTATAATATGCCAAATTTTATTAACTATTTGCATTTAGCATCAACGTGTCCGAACCCCTCTCATATGAGACAACCGCGTTCTGTCCTCACGTCAGAGAGAAAATTTATCTTCGGAACCAACAGATAGTTAGTCGAGTACTTAGCATTAAAATTTATCATTAAGAAGCGATATCCTGCAAAATCTAAGAAAAGACACAAGAGGTGAAGTAGAGGAGGTTAGGTACCCGGATCGAATCCTTTAAAATATGCGTCTGGTGGATTTCCTGAAGGAGCGGTGCCTCGTGCCAGAGCGTCCACCTCACGTATTAGCTGAGGAGCCTGTGAGCAGGCATAATGAGCTGTGAGAAACATCTTCCTCGCTGGATTATCTCTTATAGTCTCAGCTTTAGATTTTTTTATAGGTCATTTCTTATGGCACCTCGACCGAATCGGTAATCCGTCCGCATCCTGTACTATTTATAGACACATATCTCTATTAAATCGTTTATTCTAACGGAGAGATAGCTATAATTACAGTAATATTTGAGAATACCTCATTAGACGTCGACATCTGTTTTCAATTGAGAATCATCGCTGATAATTTCTTTAAGGAAGATATCGAATCGTGTAGTTGGCATAGATATGATCATTAATCTTAGGACAGCGGTAAGGTGAGAATAAAAACAAAACAAAATGTTTTTACATTGTTTATTCTGACATTCGTCCTGTCGGCTTCGTTATATGAATTATCTAGGAAAAGATTTAAATGTAATAAAGTATTCAAAAGTGAGCGTGTGAATTCAAAAACCAAAAACAGCGCGCACAAACACTGTTATTTGCTTTAGAAGTTGCTTAAAATTGTGCAGTTTGCCGTCCAAACCATTTGCGGAATCTCGGGCTAAACAACTTTGTTTTGTCCGGATCAGTTCTGCGCTCTTTAGAGTAATCTTTAGACTACTCCTAAGATATATTAAAGCTTAGACAATTTTTAATCTGTTGAAAGTGTAGTATAGAGTGAAAATGCTCCAAGCGATTGAAAATCCATAGAATATGCCATACCATTGGTAAATTCGACAAATTTGGTATTTTTTTCCCCGGAATAGTAGATTGATGCTAATTAGTTTAACTATGTGAAACAATCAGAAATATTCTAGTTCCTCAAAAATGGAAAATATATTGTAAGTTTTTATTTTTAAAAAACACCTTCCTTGATCAAGTAAAGAACAAAAAATTCTTAGATTCTCCTATTTTACGTAATGCCAACGATATCACTAAATGAAAAGATTAAAAAATAATATGGATGAAAAATTGACAGTCATTACTTCACCGAATAATTAATACACTCTGAAAATTAATATCTGTTCAGTTATCAAAATAGAATCATCGTCGTAGAAGAAATTAACTAGCCATTTAGTAATTTTAGAAAATTCCTAGCTACAAGAAACTGCAGTGCATTAATTAAATAAATATCATAATTACATAAAACAACTAGTAGCTTCTTTTAATACAACTTCTGAATGGAGTATCGATAAGTTGATAGACTATACCAGTAATAAGAAATGTAAATGTTTTAATCAAAGCGGTAGAAATCAAAGAGAGCGAGATATTTAAATCAGTGACTGCACTGCCCTCTCATCCTATCAGGGACTGATTACTGTCCAATCATCTGGTTCAGGATTAAAGAGAACTCCCCTTTAATCTGGCTCTTCTCATTTCCTTACTGCGGCTGCCCTCTATCTATCTCACTCCCTCTCTGTCGGGATACATGTCATTTGGGTGGACCAACCACCCTATAAACACTCCATTATACTTCTCCTTCATAGTATAAAGCATTGTTAATATAAAACTAATTGTTTGAGCCATTTTTTAAAAAATATTTTAAAAATTCAATTACAAACATACGTTCAATATTCAGTCATCAGCCAATTGGAATAGGTTTAAGTTTATTTTATTTTTATATTTATAGATTTACGGTTTTATTCTTTTGTAATTCTCACATTTTTTTTTTTAACATTTTTATTTAGTGTCATAAAATAAAATTTATTTACATCTTATTATCCGGAATGGTCAATAAATTTTTAGTTGTTTTTTATCTTTTTTTAGCCCTGATGGAACTCGACAAAGTAGGGCAAAACGTCAGCAAATAAATAGTTGTTAACTGTTTTTTGTTCCTTTTTTACCACAACAAACATTTTAGTGGAAGATTATTGATTGACCGTGTGTAAAGATGAAAGGAATATGGTCCGGGTGCGGT
>NW_027115534.1:840531-841617 GCF_000696795.3 Halyomorpha halys
GAAGATAGTCCGAGTGACGGTCAATCAAGGTATCATCTAAGACAGCCCTGACGAAGCCTTACAAAGTGGGGCGAAACGTTGGCTCATTAAAATAGTATAATTCTACTATTTGAGTTTTTTTTTTTACCGCACCCGGACCATATTCCTTTCAACAAACATTTTAAAAACACAGCCAATCATTTATACATATAATATTTTTATTAATTTATTTTAAGACTATTGAAGAAGTGCTCAAATTACCGCCATTAGTTCAAATGGGGTCTGAGATTTATGTTGGACTTTTAGGGCACTGCTAGCCCCATCAAGTAAAAAAATGGCGTAAATCCATATAGAATGGACAATTCACAATAAACAGATAAGTATTTCACCGGACCTTAAAATACCACAGGTAGGAAAAGGTAATACTCAACCTGATTTATGTTTTCCATACATAAAGCATCTACTAATTTATTGTTTTTTATTCTGTTTTAGAGGGATCGGAAAAAAAAAAAAAATCAAGTAAAATTAGAAACACAGACAGAGGACTATTGGTGGAAATGTAGCCTGGAAAGCAGGTTTTGTTTTCTTTGCTTGACGTCAAATAGAAGTATACCTTACTACGTTTGTCTATCGGCTGTAGGCTATTGATTATAATTTTGCCAACTTTCGAGTTTATAGGTATATCAGAATTTTTACAAAACCACAATGTACACAAGTGACCGAGATGATGGATGAAAATCATTGGTTATTTTCAAATAAAGTTTTGTCACTGATAGTCCAAGAAATACATTATTTGAAAAGAACCAACAAACACATTTTCGAAGATAAAAAAAATTCTGCTTAGTATATTTTATTGTTTTCTATTCTTTAAAAATTAATTGAAGTTTAAATATCATATTAACAAAAAAAAACATTTCCAACAAATTTTTCTATGATAAGGGATACCATAAGCAACTTCAACAATACAAAACTCTTTGTATGGTGAGAACGTCCCTAGTAGTGGTTCATACAGAAGAATAAATATATATAAATACTAACCTAGTTGCTGGAAGATATGCTGGTGACAGCCTGATGGCATCGTCATAGCTAGGAGGGGGTGAGAGATCT
>NW_027115534.1:841667-847250 GCF_000696795.3 Halyomorpha halys
GAGAGTTTGGGATGCAATCAAAGGGTTATTACTAACTGTGAGCACACATTTGATTATTTTTAATGTATGAAATTCATTTATATTAAAATATTGATGTTGCGAACAGTATTTTTGTAATCTAAGAACTTTTAGTAGGATACTTTGAGTCATAGATTTGCGTTGAAAATTGTATTGACATGTTTTTGATAAAATGATGCTCTTGGAAGATTATAGCCACTTGTAAAATTCTCTACAATACAAAACTAAAATCACCTAAATCAGGCCAGGATTAGTAAAGATTTTTATTACAATGTATGTTAAAATTATTTTGTGCAGGGTTCAGTGAAAACCCGTTTTATCTTCACCTTTTTTTTATTATTATTTTAGTTTATTTTTATTTCCTGGTTATCTCTGATATATGGGAGAAGAGGGAGGGAGAGGAGGGTTATTAGCGTACTACCCTATTCTAACCATGGAGAGAGGGAAGTCGTTTTCATTTGTGGAACCACCACAGAAATAAAGGTCAACCCCTCTCCCCCCATGCCGGGATTCGAACTGGCGCTACTGCAGTCACGAAGTAATTAATGTTAAACAGCTAAAGTAACTCATTGAGCAACGAACAACCCATTAAAGTATACATAACTTACTCACAGACCTACTGACCTCTCTATCTAAAAAACGACAATTGTTATGAAGTTGAAAAGCTGAGTATTTATGGTAAATATGATATTGCAATAACGATAGGTTTTAAAAAATCAAGTGGTCCATGGAAAATTATAGCCACTCACGTAAAATATAATTTAATTCATTACGGAACAAACATCACCTCAATCACACCAGAATTACAATAAAACTATATTATCTCACCATATAAAAAACAAGATAACACATAGATAAGCCCACTAACATATTTATTATAGTATCTCGAAAACTACAGAGTCTATGAAATTTAAATTATTAAATTAAATTAAGGACATATTAAGGACAGTTCTTAATTTGCTGAAGATGTGGTTCAAAACATTCCGCCTTTAAAAACTGGGAAACCATTTGTACTTTATAAATCTTAGCAATGTCCGAAGATTCGTAAAAGCTGAAAAAATGTTATATGCCTTTTGTGGCAATCGAGTTTTTTACCATTCCACGCCCGTCTTAAGAATTTAGTTCACAAATATCGGGGAATACCTCGGTAGCGGTTGGAACAGAGACCTACTAACGACCGTGAATCGTTAATCACGAAGCGACCGTCACAATCAAAAGGAGCTAAACACACACAGACACTTGATTAATCAAACCGATATGGCATTATGGTTCCTGGACAAAGAGGTAGCGCTCTGGACCTCTTCTCATGCATAATGGAAGATCCCTGAAGAAACTGATTTTCACGTCCTGTCACCGAGGTAATTAATAGAGAATTTTCTTCAATTAATCAAACTGACTCCTCTTCGGGTGTGATTTCAATTTTAAATAGCCATCCAGGGTCAGGGGTGACCACCCAAGATGTCTCTGTCCGTTGGTCGAGGTAGCACTGGACAACCTCCATCGTCCCATGCTAATAATATAACTGATAAAGCCGGTAACTGATTTAATAATTACTTTTAAATAATTCACGAATGATAATAACAGTTTTTGAAATAAACACCTCAAAAGTAACAAACATTTGATTTGAAAATATATCAGCCTAGTCCTGATACTTACGATTACAGAAGGTATCATCCGTTCTGTTAATCTCTTGTTCAAATGGTCATGTTAAGGCTGAAATTACCGAATATCAGTAAAATTATTCTCCATTGATTTTGGTGAGCCTTTAGTAAAAGGTTCACTCAGAATAAAGGAGTTTCAAAACGTTTCTTGTCCACTTTTGTAGTTTGTTTCTGCATTTGCATCAGTTTCTGTGATATTTAAATAGAAGATTTCTTCGATAAAACATCTCAATACCTAATGAAAATAAAATTTAAAATTTTCACTTTCAAAATTTTCGCATTATTTCGACTAATTTAAAAAAAAAAAAAGTAGAGTTTAATATTGATCATGTAGTTTCAAAATAATTTATTGATTGATGTATTTTTAAAAGTAGACCAAATTTTTTTTTATTATTCAAAAATTTTAAAAACACTAATAATTTTTTTTTTAATTTCATGACTCACATGTACGAAGTTCTTGTTGCAGTTTTAAGTTGTTTAGTTAGTTTAATAACCTACATTATCCTCAGGATTGTTTCAGGATTTTGGTTCATTAGTCAAAGTAGGAAATACTTTAAATCCAACAATTGTTTGTAACTATCTAAATATTTAAAGTTACCTTGATCTAAAGTTTTTAGAAATAAAACATTCTAATAACTTCTCAAATTGTATCTTTTAAAGCCATGGTAAACTAATAGTTTTAGCACCATAGATGTTATCACACATAGATATTATCGCAACGGTTATCAGTAAGCAGTGAAAAGAAACATTATGTTTTCAATTGATGAGCTGGCCTCTTAGAGGAAGATTATAATGGAGGGAGTAAGCTAACAGAAAAGTGAAGCCTAAAATTTCGAACATTCCTATTAATCGCAACGTAAATCTAAGCCCCAAGGGTGTGGTCAATTCACCACTTTTACTTTGAAGTAGATTAGGGTTATGCCAACCCTCTGGTGAGCTTAAGAAAGGTTTAGAAAGCAAATGCAAATAAATTTTTTTAATATATATATATATATATATATATATTTAATGACTTCATTTTTGAAATTGTATTTCAAAATTAGAGCTTTAATATCTCCGATGGTGCCGGAGTAAACACCTGAAACTGATATTATATGAAATTGATATTACCTGAAATTGATTGATGATATTAAAAAAAAAAATCATTTCAAACAATTTTGTTTTGACAAGGAATACCATAAGCAACTTCAACAATACAAATTTTGAGAATGTTTTTGAAAACATAAACATTTATTTCAATATTTTCTTTTTGGAAACTTTTGATTTTGAATATATTGAATATAACAATTAACGATTTTTTTTTTCTATGTTAGTAATAAAAAAGTAAACTACTTGTAACACCAGGTGCAGTGTGGACCCCATTAATTTCTTCTTGTACCACTTGGGGTACCTGTACCACACTGTACCCAAAAACGGGACTACACCAACGTATCGATTCGGTTGCCTCCTTCGACATCGCCACTACTTTTGTTTCTCTTCTGACCGCAATCCTGACCACTTTCTCCATAATATTAAAAACTATATTATACAAATGTGTTCATATCGTCTACACATGATATTGATTTCAATACTCTTGTTCTACAAGATCTATTTAATAAATCTGTAATTAAATGATTTGTACATAAAATAAAGATATTTAAGGAGCAGAAAATATTATTGAATCGTTTTTATTAAGTTATCGTTTCCAATATGATACCCACTCTATCACGGAGTGTGAAAATATATACACAAATTGTTTTTTGATTTATTATTCGCTCGCTACAGAGCAAGACGTTGTGGAACTTGATCAGAAACAAGAAATCATACACCGCTGTGGCTAATGGTCTGTCTTCAGTTTGCTGTCAGTTAGTCATCAGGCATTTCTAGGTAAGGTAATATCTCTCCGGCTTCTCTATTTACTTCTGTTCCACATCTGTCCCCCTTCGGCCCAATCCCATTCGGTAAAAATGTTTGTTTTCATTGTCGAAAGAGTGCTGGTTGTGAAAGCTAGTGGGGAAACAACTGGAGCTTTTGTAGAGCGTCCCTCGTTATTAGTGTTTTAATTAATAATCTTTTTAATTGTCTGTATACTAGAATTTTCAAAGTTGTAAACATTTAAATATGGAGTTCAAATTTTGAATGGTGTAAATGGATTATTCAATATTTTAAGAAACATATGAGGAGTTTTCTATCAAATATTCATACGTCCACTTCTGAAAAGCAAAGGTTTATTGATATATTAAAATTCTATGCCAAGATTTTTTTTTTATTTATGTATTTATTGTAATTTACATCTGTAAAAAATAATGAATACAATAAGTAAATATGTGGAATGTTTCATTTACACTTGAAAATCTTGGGAAGGAACCACCCATTGGTGGTACTTCAAGCATTTAAATTATAAAAGGTCCCGTAGCCATTTTCTTTTCTCCTCGGAGGATTATCAGGGATTGTTAAGGATGAGAGATTAAGAACAAATGGGTAAGGATGGGTAAGGAGTTTGGAATGAAAAGATGCATATCTTTTTTGGGCCAAATCTAAAAAAAATTAAGAATGGTCAACCAGCATTCATGGAATGATATTAATCCTTGGAACCACATCCCTACTCAATGCGAAATCCTGATGACGCTACCGATAAAGGTAGACTTAGATTGTTAGAGTGGTCATAGTTTTATTAAAAAATTATATATAGTAAGAATATAACCATAGTAAATATGATTTTGTAGTATGGTGAGTTAACATTATAGTGTGCTGTTAATAGTCTATCAATTACAACTGCGAAAATCGTATTGTGGATAATCATAAAAGCATTATAACTTATGCTAGCCGAATACAAATGAAGAAGAGTAAAGTTTTGTGTTTAGTTTCTAAATTAATAAAACTCTGAATCTATTTATCCCTACCGAAATAATTCCTTCACTTAATAGGCCACTGTTCTAAGAAAAGAAACTCAAGCTGTGATCGGACGGAGACCTGGATACGAGGAGGTTGGAGAAAGTCTATTAAAGCGGGGACTAGGAAGCTGGAGAGCTGCTATTTTTGCCCTTTATTGAAGATTTAGTTCTGCGGCAAATGGTTGTTTTGTTCTCTTTTGAGGATAGCTAATAGAAGAGACTCTATTGAGGTGGCTTTAAGTGCCTTCTCTAGTGCAAGTCGATATATCAGGAATCTGAAAGCATGTCATGAGACAATCCAAAGTAATGAGGGAAAAATTAATTATTCAAGTTTTAAGGGTATGATCTTAGTATGTTATGTTATACAAATTAATCCCGCCAATGAAGTCATTTAGAAGGCGAGAAATGATAAAGTTTTCTTATTCGTACTGTATTCTTGGGAGGCAGCATGGTCATCACTATGCTCTAATAGCCTAGCTCATTGCCAACTAACAAAAGGAACCCATTTAAAGCTGAGAGGACAGTCAAAATCCAACCAATGTCTCACAAAAGAGAATACGGGGTACCACGCAGAATATGAACCGGAGGTCCTTCACGACTAGAAGTTAGCGCTCCATCAATTTGGTAACTAATCCTAACATAAGAGAAAAAAATACTTTTAATAAGTATATTTCGAAATAAGGAGTATCAAAGCCAATAAAGCTAAATTAGTAAATATATATTGGTCGGAAAACAGTCATTTGACTTACGATGAAACGGATATCAGAAATCTTATAGATGAAATGAAAATATTTACAATAAACATGGTAGTGTCAACAGCAATAATACTTATTAATTCTTTAATTTATGTTTTATTCGTGTTATAAAGTAATTAACATTTTGATTATTTTTTTTTTTTTTTTTTATTTATTTATTTGTTGATATTTACAACTGTATAAAAAAATACAACCAGTAAATTTGATCATAATGACATATGATATGATACAAGATGTAGAGAAACTACCCAGTAGTAGAACTCTAAAACAGTTTAC
>NW_027115534.1:853895-863993 GCF_000696795.3 Halyomorpha halys
TTTATAATAAAATACAAATAATTAAATTTAGAAAAGAAAAGGATAATTGGTCTGTTATGCTTAGGGATACTCACTAATCAAATTATAACAAAAAGCAAGGGAAATTCTAAATTCTGCGAGATATACGGGGGCATATGACCTTCATACAGTGAGAAGTGGGTGTTTCGGCCTAAGGCAATCATTTGACCAAATGTCCATGGTTATCGAACACGAAGTGCTAGGTGCGAATATGAGGCGTTGAGGACTGTTTGGTTTGTAGGCAAAGTTAGTCACCCACTCACTTGAAGCCTTCGTAAACCCTGCTAACTTTAGAATCCAACCAATTCTAGTGAATTTGGGAAGGTCAAAACTTAGAGGTTGTTATAGGCGCCGGTACGGTTCCGTTTAGGGCGAGTAGACTTTTATTTCGGGGTGGCCCCACAGAATGAAAACTATCTTCCCACTCTGGTTTGAATAGAGTCATAACCTGTAGGATAACCCCTTCGTATGTAAGAAACGCCAGGGTGTATAAAAAGAAGTTCAAAACTTATCTAGTTAATTCGTGATTTGTAACATTAGTATACAGTGGGTATATGTTGCCGAAACCTGTGTCGCACTGCAGGGTATCAAGGAAGGGGAAAAATAATAACTTGACAACGGTATTTAGTTCATTATTCATATTTTCCTATGCGGCAGTAATGAGCTACAGATCATTCAAGTTGTTTTCGAATGCCATTCGAATATTACAGAGTTTTGTTTCTAGATACGAGATGCACTGGTTAAATAACAAGGAATCAAACTTTCAAAAAAATAATTCAACTAGATTTCTGGCTTGATCGTTTAATTCTTAATATGATTATTTGGAGTAGCTGCAAAGTTAATCATTTTCAACAGTTCATTCAGCACGAACAGTAGTCCCATGAAATTTATAAAAATAAGAAATTATAATATGCCCAAATATGCTATATTTGGCTTATATTGCTGTAATAAGTTCATAACGTCTGTGCCTTGAAAACAAAATTTAAAAAAGCAACCTATTTTAATAAAGCCAAAGATTTAATCGTATAACTTCTTTTCCAAAATAAAGGAAAGAGAAAGTAAATAAATGAGAGAAGACATTAGAGAAGCAGAAGAAGGAAAAGAGGAAGGATATGAAAAGGGTATTAGGAAGTTATAGGGAGGATATATATCCTGTAGGAAAGGGCCTATTAGGCTCCATCTATTGTCTCCTCTCTCGCCTAATCTTCCGTCTCCTTCTTAGGGTGCCCCGGCAATAATTCAGCGAGGATTCTCCTCTCCCGCCCGTATCTCGTACAGCTGTCTTCGCCATGGTTCCGGCCACCGTACCATTCCTAATAATTTGTATAGATGTCATATATAAACAAAATTCCATAAGAAATGAAATGGAAATAAATTATAACGTATTATAATTATTGGAAATCTTTTTTTTTTTTTTTCCTTTTCTTTCTCTCCCACAGCAACCTTGTGAGAGAACAGTTTATTGATTTCACGCCCATGCTCCATGCTCTCCAGAGCATATGGCCCGGTAAGAAACATGTTGATTTACATAGATTTAGATAACATATTTATACAATTGTAGAAAAATAATTGAATAAAATGATGTAAACATAAACAAATATGAAGAATAACTAAAACGGGCAGTCATTGGAATATAATAAATATAAAGTATTTATGAATAAAATAAAGTAAATATAAATAATAATCAAGAATGATTAAAACTGGCAGTCTTTGGAATAAAGTAAATATATAGTTTTTAGTAAATATGAATTATTTATCAATAAAATGAACATAATTTATTTTTTCAATAAAATATATTTTTTTCCAAAGCCCCTATTTGAAATTATAGTGTGGTAGTTAACGTATGCTGTGTGTTAAGATTTTATTTTTCTTTGAAACCAGGTTTTAGTTTAAAACATGAATGTGGTGGTCGATGTTTTGTAGTATATATCCAGGGTTATACTTTGTGATATTGGATGGGGCACACCAATGGTAATAAAATAAATATAGATTTTTTTTTGTTATTAAAGAAAAATATAGTATGGAATCGATGGAATTAAATAACTGTCAGCAGTTAAATATTACATAATACACAATACTGGTTAAATACAGTTTGTCAACTTCGTATGAAAAAAAATCATTAAAAAAACAAAACATTTTTTCATATTAACTTATTACGTATTAGTTTTCTTAATAATAAACAGGCTGTTTAAGAAGAATATAGAGACCTTATTCCATATATCAGTTATCTATCGACTCACTCTGACATCGGTCTATCTTCATGACGGTCATTAAGTGTTTGGTTAAGTAAAGACATTTACTATTGTTTCACTCCATTCTAAAATGGTTAAAACTACAAAATTTAACAAAACGATTGTTCAGAATAAAGCTTCAGTACGGTCTAATCTGATCAGTACTATGAAGATAGAAATGAATAAGCCTCCCAGTTCTTCTTTTTTTCATTGAAGAGAAAGGCTTTCTAGAGAAAACTCTTAAACTAAAGGAAAGTAACCATTTACTATTAATATACACATATACACAGATATATAACCATATACCAATTATATAAATAATAATAGTATAGTATGAATCACAAAAATTACTTTACTTGATATATTCACCTCTGTTTTTATTTTTATTCCATGAAAACATTAACCTATACAAATATATATATTTTTTAATGAGCCTCAATTTATTAAAAAATACTTTTTAATTAAATAAGTTATAAGTTGAAAAATAGGAACATTACTCTTTATTTAAAGATAAGAATGAATGCAGTTGAAATTGACAACATTTTAAGTAAAATTAATACATTTTAGGGTGTTTTTAAGTCGTATCAGTGTGTCAAGTTTTCAACAATTTTCATTATCCACAGTTTCAGAAATACAATCCAGAAGAGCTAATTTGTTTTAATTTTTAATCAATCTGTATTTATTAACGCCCTACAGTATGTCATTTTCAAATATTTAAAATAAAATAACTATTCTAATCACCAATTAATATATAATTGGTTCCCCCAGCTAAGTTAGAACCTAGTAATTTAAGACAATAGTTTAATTTCTTAGTGAAAATTAATCCATTCTGACTTAAACCTTTCATATTATTTTCAGAAAACTATTATTTAATTAATACTATATTCTATTTTGAAGTTAGTTCTATTCTAGTTTAAGTTAGATCGATTAATAATTGAAACAAATTAGCTCTTCTGGATTGTATTTCTGAAATTGTGCGTAATAAAAATTGTTGAAAACCTGACACATTGATACGACTTAAAAACTTAGTCAGAAAAGTGACTAGGATAAAATTCGTCGAGAAAGTAGAAAAAAATACCAATTTACTAATTTTTTTTTCTTTTTAATTATACGATAAAATAACAGAATACCATAAACTTTACCAAAAGCTATAAACCAAATAATCCATGGACTCCCAAACGATGGCGAAGACCACCCCGAGAAGAAATAACGTGGAGAGATGGATATCTAAGACCAGAGGACTGCCCCCCACTTGCGGTAGGACATACAATAGCCAGCCCTATATTAATAAAGTTGTATAAAAACATAAATAACCGCGCTGACAACTAGCGACCACCCGGACCCCTTTGTCAAGGGATGGCATACATTACCTTTTTGTTGCCAAGTCAAACATGCGCTCCCCGTATCCCGCTCATATATTTTTCTCCTTTTGCAACAACGGTGTTATGCTGACCATCGGGTCCTAGTGTAACGAATTATTTTTCTAAAACCCGGATTTAACGTTCAAAGAAAAATGGCCTTTGTTCATAAAAACAACTGATAACTCTTTGAAGAAAAATAATATTTATAATTTTAAGACAAGTATTAGCCCCTTCTAATATCTTTGAAAAGTTGGAAAATTTCAGTTTTGAGAACTTTCTTAGAATTGTGTTTAAATATTATTTAAAGAGGTTATTAAATTCAAAATTACATATAGAAGTTTTTTAGAAAAATCAGTTTTTAAAATGTTTAGTAAATAACCATCTTTTCTATGAGGTACTGAGTTGCTACATCAGATAAGTTTTCGGGTTTCCTAGGTATGTCTCCTGTTGGTATACCAAGTTGAAGTGTTTTATCCTACATTCCGACGGTAATACATCCTTGGGATTTTTCTCTTTCCAGTCATTAAAATCAAACAATCCACAGACATCCTTGTTCTCTTCATACTACGTTCATCCATACATTCATTAAATACTATATCCCGACCGATTGGATTTATATGTGATCTCTCATAGAATTGCTTCCTTCAATAAACCCTTCGTCATTCGGGCATCTTCCTTCTGGAATTCTCTCCCCATCTCTAATCCATATCCGCCTTTTCCTTTAAAGAACACTTATTATTCCATCTACTACATAATCAAACCACCGTATAAATGTACACAATTTGCATAATTATGACATTATTTATTTTCGATAAAATTGTTATTCGAGCTGAAGTACTACGATTTTTTATATATTCTTTACGTTGCCAGAATAAAATTATTTTTTCATTTAACTTTTAGGGAATGCTTTCTATATTTTCAGTAAGTTGGGCAGTTTGGTTAAAACTGTTTGAGAATATTAGATTTCGTGTTTCCTCCTCCCACCAATAAGTTCTGTGGTAACGTAATTAGCCGTTTATGTAATTTAAGAGATGATGATTGGGGTACAAGTCAGAAAGCCAATGATTAGAAAGGTGTAGTAAATATTTCATTTATTTTTACTAATAATTGCAATTACATTCTAATAAATATAAATTATTTTTAAAAAACATTCTGAATCATAAATAAATATGATGATAAATTTAGGATTCGGAATGTTTTTTTTTTTTTTAAATAATTTATAAAGATTAGAATGTAACTGAAATCGTTAAGCAAGAGATTCTAGAGAATGGCCAAAACGTAGAAATTACTAGAAAATTAAAATTTTGAGACTTTATTTATTTGGATATTTTATATTATAATTAATAAGTAATACAATAAGATTAATTATTTTTTATATATGATTGTTTGAGAGTGGTTCAGTTTATTACCAATTTATACAATTTTGATCCTTTTTTTTCTCTCAGCTTTTATTCTTTAAAATTCTCCAACGTTTCAGTTAACAGAAAATAATATTTTTAGAAGAAAAATATTAGAATCGATTTACATCTATGAAAATATAAATTATACTGTCAATTTCAAATCAGATTCTAAGGGACTAAACCACCATTATTCAGAAATTTTGAGCAAAATAAATATGTAATTATTATATATATAAAAAAGTTAGTAAATAGATAAATTTTCAAATCCTTAAATTGTACAAATGTATATATAAAATAAATATACACTAATAAAAGTATGAATAGGTGAATAAATAAAATAAAGTGGGGGGTATATGTATGTACAAAAATACACATAAAATAAGAATATATTAATAATGGATTTTAAATATAAGCAAAATAATTAAATATGAATGTTTAAATTATATTGAAAATGTGAATTAAAGATAAAAAAGTTATTGTTATATGATAAGGTGATAACAGAGTCCTAACCTGTTGAAGGTAGGTTTTGTTTTTAAGTTGTAAATAAAAATGAAAGAAGGGAAATTGTTTTGTAAAAAAAGTTTTAAATCTAGGATATCAATTTATTAAAAAAAAGTTATGTAAGTAAGAAATCTATTTATAAACAAAATTGTATAAAGTGATTATGATATTATTTTAATGATTAATTTATTTTAAAGAAGTGACAAGGGCAATTAGCCGGCAATTTTGGGTTTTTAAAAAGAAAGGACATCAATATTGAAGGTATGGCCAAAGAAATAAGTGTGTAGTTGAAGGAAATAATAAAATTGATATAAAAACAAAAACTTTTTGTAGGTTGTATCCTTGAGAATGGCCTGAGGGCCGAAACGTTTGAGAATTTTAAAGAATAAAAGTTGGTAGAAAAAAAAGATCAAAATTGTATAAATTGATAATAAGTAATATAATGTTTTCATAATAAACCTTAGTCCATATTTCGCTCCTTTGCTTTGACTGTGGTACATTAGACAGTATAAATTCTGATGATTATTATTTTATATTTGACTTATTCCGTAGATTGTGCCGTTTCTATGGTTACTTTGGAACACTCTGTAGGAGGACCTTAGTAGAGAAAATAACCCTTAGACCCCATGAAATATCAAATGGAAAGAGCATCACGGAAGCTCTAACATTTTAGGCTTTATTAAAATCAACAGAAAACAAGAATTGTGAATAATTAAAGATAGTAGGATTTCACCCACAGCTTTAACGTTCATTGCTCTTCCATAATCCTTCCCATAAACTAGATTAAACAGGAAACGATAAACTATCTATACATTTTCACAATTAAACATAATAAAACATTAATGAGGTAATATTTATCAACGCCCAGAATTATTAAAATGAATATAAGGACGACATTATGAAGCGGTTACGCAAGTAGACCGAGAGGAACGGTTAAGAAAACAGGGGCTAATTAGAAGGAAGCCCGGGGACAAACAGAAAAGGCAGAGCTCGGTCATTGTAACCCTGTCTTATATTCTAAGACTAATGAACCCTTCTGTAACAGCATCTTCTGGACATTGTCTCCGGATCCTGCCTCTGACAGGCAGACGTTCCTTCGTCTCTCGATGAAGAGGAGCAGTTCAGTTACACTAAATTTAGCTGCAAATAAAAAAGAGAAGTTGTTCAAAGGCTTTTTGTTAATCTTATTTTAGTATCGTTTGAAAAAAATCTCTTTTAAGAGGTCTGTTAAAAATCTCCTTAAATGGATCTTATATTAGGCTTTGTTGAATCTATAAAAAAGGTAAGCATCCTAAAAGAGAAGAAATACTTCATTTATTTTTTTATAATTTTTGTAGCATTGCAATAAAATATAGGGTTAATTGGGAATTCAAAATTACAATAAAATATAAATATATATTACAGGAAATATAATTAAAAAGGAGTTTCTACTATGTAGACCATACTATTCATTTCATACTATTTATCTGGAAGAAAGAAGCGTAAAACGGACGACTCTCGAAGAATTTATTTTGTGACGTACATATATTAAATAAATGTTTAAACAAAAGGAATATTTGTAATATAAGGAAGACAACGAAGAACGAGGCAACAGCGATGATCTAAATAGACTGCACGCAAGCGTTCGATCCAGTGTCCCTGGTAGTTTGCTATGTAAGACAATAAAGGACAAGGGATTCCCAGAACAGCTATACACTCTATTGAGATCATTCCTACAGCACCACTTATTAAAAGTTCGAGTCCGAGAAGTGGTATCTGGAGAGGCCCTACACACCTGTGGAGTACCCCAGGGGTCTGTGCTATCTCCAATACTGTTTTCAGTATATATGGCTGAAAGTATTGGAGCCAAGTATGACAAAGTAGCGGCTTATGCCGACGATATAGCCATACAGTAGGCCAATGAATGCAGAAACGGCTCTATGGCAGGCAGAGAAGTCTTGTACGGGAAGACCAACAAGCGTCCTCTACCTAAAATCTATAAGGATACACCAGCAGGCAGCATAATATATCTGGGGGTCATCCTTGATAGACACCTAACGCTAGCTCGTCACGGTAACAAGAAAATCAAGCTGGTTAGGACCAAGTCTTACAGGTCTAAGAATGACACCTGTCAAGATAACTTCACAAACGTTGATCACACAAAATTTTTAATAATAAGAGTGAACTAATTGTGCGAAAACACTTCGTATATTTGGACATATTTGTTCAACAAGAAAATCTAGATGTGCAGAGGAAATAATGTGTTAAAACATTATTTTCTAAAAATCGAATGGGAAGAGAAATAAAAACAGTCCAAAAACTAGAAACTTATTACTGTTACTAATTAAAGCTGTTTTGCATTTTAGGTTTTACATAAAAAATGTAAAATTAAAAGTTACGAGTCCATTTTTAAAGTCTATCTCCATTGTTACTGTGTCAAATGTGTACATGTGTTGTACCCCGTTATTCAGAAAGAATATTATAAATAAAAGAAAAAAAATAATATAAACAGCGAGAATTGATAAATTTGGAGAAGGCCCGAGAAAGTAGAAAAGAGAACAATGACCAGGACAAATTTCTTTTCCTTTGCAACAAAGATGGATGAGCTTGTTAAATTGATCCCTTTATTTTAAGTTGAGACCAGATTTTTTGTTTTAAAAAAGCAAAAATAGGCAGTAAAAAACCAGAGATGGGCAAAAGTCTGCAATAAGACCTCAAAATGTTTATAAAAAAGCCCAAATCCAGCAATAATCATCAACTTTATTGTAAAATTTATAATTTTAATACATGGAAAGCTTATCTTATCTTCTTTGAATTAATTTGAATTAAATTTTATTCTTTATATTTACGCATTAAAACATACATAAAAAACTAAACTACTCTGATTAAAGACCCATAATTTTTTTTCATAATCTGATTGGCTTTCCAATTGTTTATTTACATACGAATATACCATTAACTAAAAAACTAACATGTGACAAGTGGAAATCATAGAAAACTTTAAAAGATTTGATAAAAATGTATAGTTTTACTCGTATTGATCAGATAAATTGAATTTTTGTGTGATTTCATTTAAAACAATAAATATATTAGTTAAATAATACAAAAAAATAGTAGCAAGCTAAAATTTGCTTGTATAAATTATTTCTTTTAATGATGAAAACATCTGAGAAATATTTATTGTTAATGAGGTGTTAATAGTTGACAGTAGAGTGATATGAGGAGAAGATGGTCAGGGGTGTGGTCAGGAAAGATACACAAATAAACAAAACTTATTTATATTTGCTGACGTTTCGACCTAAATTTCAGGCCTTCATCGGGACTGAAAAACAAAACGAGATAACAATCTAAAGAGAAACATAAAAATAAATTTCATTTTCCATAAATATTCTTAAATTTTCTTTATACAAATATTATTTTATTTTTATGTTTCTCCTAGTTAAGGTTGCTATCTGGTTTTATTTTACAGCCCTCATGATGGCCAAAAATTTAGGTCGAAACGTCGGCACATTTGTATATTTCTGCTGACCGAACCCCCACCAGCTTCTCCTCAGATATTCCTTGTTTATTAAATTTATATTATTTGATTAAAAAATGTATTTATTAGAATGATTATTTTTTATGTCATTGATAAAAAATTTAGAGAAATATGAAAATGAAGAAATCCGTACGTCGGCGTTTTATATTAAAAATATGGAATTTGTGTTAGCAAAAAAATCTAAGGGAAAATACATATCCATTATATTCTAAATCTGAAACTTTTGAGGTGTAGAGGTGTAGTATATAATATAAATAGGTTAGTAAACTTTAAATATAAGGTTTATGGACATATCAATACATCGAAGGCACACTTAGCTATTGAAGTAAAATTAAGTTACATATATTTGTAAACGTTAAAATAAACAATCAAGCTGTTTTACTTTAAAGCGATCCAGCTCCGAGCGAAGCGGCGCCGGCGCAGGACTTGGTTGAAAAGAGCATCTCCTGGGAAGATCCTTTGTTCTAACAATGTGTTCCGGAGGACATGCAAAACTTTACCAATTTATCTGCCTCCTAAGTTTGGCTGAGGGTAATAGTTAAGTTGGGGTTCCCGGAGCCTTCCATGGCAAACACTCGAAACAAAATGACATTTTCCCCACCCATCATATTTGTCCTGGCCCTCCACCGAGTCTTGTCAAGTTCCGACGGCGAGAAACAAAAACCTCAGCAACTCCTCAACCATTTTCCCCAAACTGAAAACTTGGCTCTATTACAAGGAGACGCCAAGTTTCCAACTCTTCCCTCACCCTCCAACCCGACGGCTTATCCATTCAATCTTCTCCTAACTTTCGCGGTTGTTTATATTCCACAACTTTTCCTTCCGTTATTGACATTTTTACAAGGGTCCGTCAAAGAGTTTTCTTACGGTGGCAGATTAATGTGAGCATTTTCCATATAGCATCATAAGGTAAATGGTTCTGCAATTAAGAATTAAAAGCATGAACATAAAAATAAATTGTGACCAAATATATAAGGGAGAAACATCAAACCAAGATAAATCAGCATGAAAATATTTGCAGAAATACAAAGGTAACAACAGTACTGGCACATCATAGCCTAACAAAAAAT
>NW_027115534.1:864664-869395 GCF_000696795.3 Halyomorpha halys
AAAATCTATTATGTATTTAAATAGTAATATTCACCCTTAAACTAGGGTATTTATATATATATAATGGTGAACTTATTTCAGACTGTTGATCCTGAAATTAGAGAAACGACGGTTCCATTTAGCGTATAAAAGTTTCTTGAAGAAACATTAATGAAAAAAAAGATACTTTTCACAAAAAAACTTAATACAACAAGAATTAAAAACATAAAACCAATAACTAAAGCCCTAAAACATTTCAAAAATGATGTATGCAGCTAATCCACATTTTAAATACCTCGACACCATTTCAAATTCCATTTAACCCTAGAATACTAATGTGAGTAAATTTTATTCACCTGCTGTAAAAAATTATTTACAATTACTACTCGGGAAACAAACCGGCTCTCTCCCCTTCTAGGTATGCTATTACTACTATTCATTAACGTATCAGCTGTGAAAATGTAGTGCTTGTGGATTTTGAATTATATAAATTAACTAGTATTAACATTACAGAATTAATAAATTAGTATTAACAGGAAGTTTAACTAAGTGATATTCACTGAATATTATTCCTCTAAATCTCTAAACCAATATACCAACACAAACTAAACCTAGGTTTCTGACCGTTATATAGTGTTGCAAAATATTTTGTTCCGAATATTTTAACAAACCATAATCAAAAATGTTTATCAAGCCGTAATTTTTTAATTTGTTAATTAATTTGTGCTGTAATAAGAATCGTTTTACACAGACAGTATTTTCCGCATTTCCTCAATACACTCCACCATACTGCCAAGCGGTAAGAAGCAGAACCAGTTCCTTCCTTGTAAAATTGCGTTCAAAGTGAAGTCTGTAGCAAAACCCAGCTCCATCCTGGCTCCATATTAATCAGGGAAGGTTTTACCGACGCGGCGCAAGTTTTATTCTTTTAATGCCAGTTTGTTTTAGACTTCATTTTTTACAATACAAGAGTACTTCTTGCTCCAACGAAATTGCTAGATGTCGAAAATCTTTTAAAGAAACATTTTGAACCCAATTGGAAAGCATGGATTCCTTTGAGTATTATAAAAATGTGGTTGCAGGAAGTCACAGCGAGCTTGATGAAGATGAGAATGAAAGGTGCGTCCATAACGAAGAGAATGAAAACGCTTTTATAAGAGTTCCTCAACAATAATTAATCCATCATTTCTTGTGCAATGGTGTTCAAATTGATTTTACCTTATATTCAAATTGAAGTTTGTTTTTTTAAATTTGCATTTTTCAATTATAATTGTCTTGAAATAACCTTGTTTTTTTACTTTTATTACCAAGAAAAAAATTTGTCTTTTTTTACTAATTAAAACTATAATTCTGATTTTTTTTTTCAATATAATTACTTAGTGTTTTGCATTGAAAATGGTGGTAAAACACCTAGTTGGGTTCAAAACCAGCTCCATCATAAATTTAAATTCCCAGAAACCTAAAATTGCTGGAGTAGTGGAACTACATGAATCATGGACGTTAGACGATAGTTCTTTCCATACAAATAACAAAAATTTCTCAAAACTGATTGGTATGCTAATGGGAAGTTTTTTCGCTCTCCTGAAAATTTTCTAAATTTGGATGGAGCTGATTTTGAAGCTACACTATTCAATTCATCTCAAAATAAGTATCTAGCCCACCCTTCTATTAAAAACACTACACTCCACTAAAATTTTATAGGTTATAAACTTATGATGCATAGATAGATAGATTTCAACGAACAAGGCCCCAGAATCTTCAAATACAAGAGTCATTGGAATGCTGCATATAGGCATATCCTTTGTAATGTCCTTTCATGTGAATGGAACAGAAGATTTACTTATTAAATTTCCTTCCTTGTAAACATTTTTTCTAAAATGAAAAATTTTCATTAATATTTCATTTGGAGATGATGTTCCTGACAGAAATTATGTTGATATCTTTAAGGTGAAGAAAAGATGCATATTTGATGATATATTCCTTATCTTGCAGATTGATACTTATGTTATAATGATGACCGACCGTGGCGATCGCCGAAGATGGTAAGACCGGCAGAAGGAAGACACCCCACGGAGGCGCGATGGACTGGCGCCAAGAAGAGGTAATTAGTGTGGGCCGTGACTAGGGACTCTCTTTGTGTTCCCGCCGATTGTTTACTCTTAATTGCTTCACCTCTCTCATCGCTCCCTCTCCATCTCTCATTATATTATAATATCTCCGAGATGAAGGAGATAGCCTAACTCTTTGTAAGCAGCCGAACCACAACAGTCCCCCATACTTAGGAATGTAACAGAGCCGCTCTGGGCACTTGCCTCTTATTTAACAAGACGATGGATACTAATAATAGTAATTAATAACATAAAGCAAATATAATTATCAATTATAATAAATCAGATCCATTTAGACTCAACACTGTTTATTTATTTGTTGTACAACCCTAAAGTTTCTCCTAATCAGGCCATTATCAAGAATAATATACTAATTAACAAATTTAATTACCATATTAATTGTTTATCAGTAGTTATAAAATCAATATTAATTCTATCTTCTACCTCAATGTTCAATCTCACAGCCTCACAATTCATTCAAAAATAGTCGCAGGCCATTATGCACAAGTCTAATATAATACAATTAATCAACCTATAAAACAATCCAATAAGGTTGACCATTACTATTATTTATTAACTTGTTACATTACACGACTAATTGCCTATTTTTGTCATCCTTTAAAATCAACCTTTTTGATTGAAAACTTATTTTTCTACAATCAGATTATCTTATCTACATTATACTATTCAAGCTACCTTACACCATGTCAGGCATAATATCATTATTTTTACGCTGTATTTCTTTTTTAAATCACAATTAACTTAATTATAAACAATATCTGAAAATCCAAACCATAATTATCACAAATTAATTTTAATGATTTCAAATTAATTGTGTAGTTAATATTTTTAGATATATAAATAGTTTTGGTTTGTGTCTGAATGGACCAAATTTATTACAACTAATGAATATAATGAGTATAAAAAAATAAATTAAAATGTATACAAAACAACAATACTTAATTGATTAATTTGTAGATGCACAATATACGTAATTCATACATAAATGAATGGTCGAATACCAACACTAGACAAATTCTATTAGTTCAATTTCAACAAAAATTCTGAGGTCTTCGGAGGCCCAATGAGATTAAAAATGGACTATAAAAATATCAAAAACATTTATCATACACTTACTATAACCTAATTCATAAATATTATAGTGTTTATAAATAGTAATATAATATTTTCAAAATAAACATTTATTCATATATTAATAAGATTGGCAAAATTAAAACACATGAAATTTGAGTGGGAAAGGTCCAGCTGTATATAAACAACTCAGATTTAGGATTTCAAAGTTATCAAATACGGTTCATTAGCAAGAATAGTATATACTATTTTCTAAGGATTATATTTTTTTTCTATTTAGCAACTTTTGAGAAAGTCACACACCCTTAAATCTTCATAATCGTTTATTTATTTATTAGATGACGTTTCGAAATATTTTTTGTCCATTTTCAAAACCAAATTCTATAACTACTTATCTAAATGACTATAAGGCCTATTTAGACATACGGAGTTGAGCTCTACTAAACTATCGAATTCCTCTCATATCTAATTCTGACTATCCAAAATTCGTATGATCCTCAGTGCTCTTCACTTTCCCAATGCACAAAAACTTTAATATTACATATATAACCGATGGAGCCCGAAACAAATACCAATCCTTCCATTATAAACTACACAAACTCAATATATTCTAACCTTGCTTCCCCTTCCATTCCTGACAATATTCCGTGGCGCTTGAAAAAAAGATGGCCTCTAGACCTAATGTAAGAGTGCTACCAATGGGTAGTTTCTCTACAAGCTTGTAGTATAATCTAGAAATAAATTTACTAGATGAATTTTTATGTAAATACAGAAGTAGATATGGTGGCAAGATTGTTAATATTTTCAACGGCAATAGTCGGCGTTAGCGAAGAGTTGTTTGAAATGGGTTCGCCACTGCCGAAATTACTATCAATATTTTTACTTCACTAGTATATTTCTTTTAAACCTATTTTTATTTATAACTCATTATATGTTTCATTATTTTACATTTGTTTTATGACAAACCCATTTGAAACCTTTCGCCATATGATTGAATAATTAATTAGTAGATGTATGTTTTTGTTTGAGCTAAAAAAACTTAATATTTTTGTTCATAATAATTGTTTAATCTGTTGCTTTTGTTCGGGAATAAACATTTTAGTTTATACCAATAATTTACACTCTTTATTGGTATAAACAACATCTATATGATAACAATGAATCATCGTTATCGTTACAATCAGAACATGCAGTAAATAAATGTCAATAAATAAGTAAAAATAATAATGTAGCACGAAATTGCTCTTTTTAGTCTAAATTATAATTTAAGAGCATAATATTGAATTGTTGAACCAAATTTTCAATATCATAAACATATATGTATGTATTCCGGTATTTATTTATTTCATTTTTTTTTTCGTATGAATTCAGAAAAGAAAAATCCGAGTAAGATAAACGACTATTTTACACTCGATGATTCTAATTCAATGTAAAAGAAATAACATTATATATTATACATGTAGATAATTGACCGTATTGTAAAAGAAATAACATTATATATGTAGATAATTTACCGTATTGTAAAAGAAATAACATTATATATTATATATGT
>NW_027115534.1:869445-877806 GCF_000696795.3 Halyomorpha halys
CAATGTAAAAGAAATAACATTATATGTTAGGGGTATTCATGATGTTGTGTTAAATGTAAAATGTTTTACCATGTTAAATGTTATAAGTATAGGATTGTGAGCAGCCCTATGTAAAGTCATGCTAAATGTTAAATGCATAAGAGCTCCTAGCGGATTTTTGAGCAACTTGTTTTATAAAATTTCCTTCCGAAACTTCATGTTATTGTTTATTTATAAGTTTTCACTAAAGTAGTTTATTACAACATGCCTAAAGTTTAGCTACTGAGTGCATTGTTGATCTGAGTGATTTGTGAGGAAGGGAAACAAGATGAGCTAATCGACAACTGTTATTACATTATTATTATTGTCATCCATTGCTTTATTTGTTATAAAAACATCCAAAACAATACTAACACAATCAAAACCCAAACTACGAGCAAGTAACCTAACACGACAACAAATAAAATAGTGACGAGCTCAGCGGGTCTGTGGACTGACGTCATTCTCCATTTAACAGACTATCAACCATATTATATGTTATATTGGTTAAAAATAGTAAAAGGAGGAAATATTTTTCCATTTAACATAAGTTTTTACATTTAACACGCTTTAACATGTTAAACTAAAGATCATGAATACCCCTATTATATATGTAGATAATTGACCGTATTAATTTAAAATATGAAGAAGATGGTCAGAGGTCCCAAAGAAAACAAAAATAATTAACAACTGGTTTTTTGCCGACGTTTGGCCCCACTTTGTAGATCTTCAATTCAGTTTCGAATAAACTGGACCTAAACAGCATTGGTGGCTTCTCTACAAAGTGAGACGAAACGTCAGTAAATAAATAGTTGTTAACTATTTTTTGTTTTCTTTGGACTGCACCCCTGACTAGCTTCTTCATAATTTTAATTAAGAAACAACAAGTGACAATTAGTCTTGGAACAGTTTTAATCAGCTTCGTTGTAATAAAAAACGTTAATTTCTACTGTTAACGTGGACTCCAACTCCGCCTCCATTTCATTATTCCGTCTGACTTGGTAAAAGTTAGTGGCGATTTCTTATTTCAATTTGACTTTTCAGTGGTTGTAAATGGGAATGATTATGTTTAACATGTTAACGTGATATTTTACTTTAAGTTTAATTTTTTTTTCTTATTTTGTTATTATTTAATTTACATATTTGTGAATGAGCTCTATTATCCCTATAACTATGATCTATAAATATAAGACAGAATGCAATATTACACAAACAAAATAAAATACAAAAAAGTTTTGCGTATTGAATATTTACCAACTTCCCTTGAATTCAAACAAAATCCGGAAAGCTTTTCATGTATAAATATTATAAATTAGGGGTATTTATGATCTTTAGGTTAACATGTAAAGATATTAATTGAGAAAAATTTTCCTCTTTTAGCATAATAAAACGATATAACATATAGTTGAGAGTCAGTTACTGTTAAATGGAGAATGACGTCGCACAACAGACAGGCTGAGCTCGTCAAGGTTTTGTTTGCTGTCGTGTTAGGTTACTAGCTCGTGTTTTGATTGTGTTAGTATTATTTTGGATGTTATTAAAACTAATAAAGCAATGGATGACAATAGTAATAATGTAATGTCAGTTGTCAATTAGCTCATCTTGAATCTCTTCCTTACCAGTCAGAAGATCAACAAGACAATCAATGGCCAAACTTTTTCACAAATTCCACTTTCACTCAATTTAGGCATGTTTTAATAAAGTGCTTTATTGAAAATTTAGAAGAAAACAATAACATGAAGTTTTGGAAGGAAAAACAAGGTGCTCAAAAAATCCTCTAGGAGCTCTTATGCATTTAACAAGGACTTTAAATAGGGCTGCTCACAATCCTGTACTTTTAACATGGTAAAACATTTTACATTTAACACAACATCATGAATACCCGTATTAACAGATTTTCATCACATAATTTTGGGTTTTTTACAAGCAATGCTTTTAGATCCGGTCTCTGGTCATTACTACCCCATAGGAAATGCCGTCAGGCAATAATATTAACAGAGTGCATCTTCTGAATCAGTCTGAAATTCCGTGTTCTGAAACAACTTAAATCTAGCAGGCGATGCATAATTTGAAGCTTCCAGGTTTCGCAACCACAGAGAACACAAGACAAATAATAGCGTGATACTGAAAAACACTTTGAAATTTTTTTTTTATATCACTTTTGGGCCAGTTCTCTGATTTAAGCCACTACGAATTATGTATTTGGCAATTTAAAAGGTTGAGATTACCAGGCGTTTAAAAATAATCCTGACAAAATTACTTTCAGATATAATGGTCAAGAATCAGTAAATGGTTTCTCATCAACCCTCCACTCCCGCCCTGCATGGTAGCCTTACTTATCTGACTTTTTAAACAGACAACTATAGCGAGTAGGTTGGTCAATGTACGATATGCCACAATCTCACAAGAGATCATAAAAAAAAAGCAATCCTTCCCCGATGGACCCGCCCCGCTAAGACCACTGGGGAGAGACGGTTCTATGTCACTTTTGAAATATTAGCTTAAAACGAGAAGAGGGAGATTTTAAGGTAGTTTAATCAAGAAATATTTAAAAAGCGCCTGAAATTGAAAAACGGGAAGATTCTTCAAGAATCCATTCCTTAATATTTCTTTATGGGGGGAAAATTATAATCAATGAAATGGTCAACAGAATTATAAATCAAAATTAGGGAAAGAAATACGATACTGATAATTTATAAATTGAAAGAATTAAAAGACTAATTAATAAAGAGTTACAATAAAAATAAAAAGAGTGAATGTAAAAAGATTTCGAAACCTAATTAAGTAGACTTGTTTTAGCCTCCATAACGAGCTAACGTTACCGTTTATTCTTCCTTCACAAATTAAAAAAAAATTCTTCATTTTCTTATAAAAAAAGAGAGAGGGAGAAGCATGTAATTTCCCTTTCTACAAGCAATTAGATGGTATTAATAATAATTCGGTATAAGGTTGTGCCGCCCCTTGCCGACTACTAATTACGTCGGCTGTGAAGGGATTAAAAACCCCGCTGAGTGAAAGGGAGACCTAGGTGAAACCTCCTAATTAGTGGCAGGTAATTTGTGTGTGGTTTAAGTCCGCGAGGGCGCCAGCGTCTTTGCCTCTAATTGGGCCGCCCACTAATTACTAGAGCAGCAACCAGGCAGCGCTCAAAGCGCTCTAATCCGGCCATTATGAAATAATCCCAAGGTGGAGGCGAATGGAAGGAATGGGATGGCACCTAATGACTGTCCGTGAATAACTCCCGCATTCAGCCCCCGCCGTAATTACACGTGATTAATGATAACGCCCTGACACTTCGGGAGAATGAGACGAAGGAGAGGGGAAAAAATTCCGAAATAAAAAAATAAAAGTAAGAAAAGGAAATGTGAATTAAAAAAGAGCTGGTTAAATGTCAGGGGCTGTAGGTGAATAGAGAAGCTATCCTCAGCGGCCGTTTAAGGAACGACTAAACTCGAATTATAGCCATTAGAGCTTCCTTTCAACTCCTACCATCATTCTTAACCAGTTGTCTTTCAGGACCCCTTCCTCTCTGGCCGCCTATAGGTCCTTCCTCGCATAGAAATGGAGGCGACATGGAGTGACTCTATACATACCCGCAGGTCTTGGAGAACATCTATGTAAGGGGTTTTGGGGGAGACTTCACAAGCGACTGGCTGGCGTGGTTTGTAAAACTACTGCAGTAAAAAACGGCGGCTTAAAGACATGTAATCATCTTTTAAAAAAATAGAACTTTTGAAAAACTTCAAAAAATCCTGAACAGCTTCTATAAAGGTAAATCCTAACATATACCATTATGTTATCGCAAATCACAAGTCTACAGTTCAAGTTAAGAGCTTTCTAGATTCTAAACTTGAACAGCCCTGGGTGGGGCGAAACGTCGGCAAATAAATAGACGTTAACAATTTTGTTCTCTTTTGACCGTAAAACTGACCAACTTCTTCAGGATTTATTTATGGTCAATTACTTAGATATTTAATTCTAGATTTCCCGCCCTTCAAGTGGATCGAAAAGGTTTGATAAAGACCAAAAATTAGAAGGATGAAATGTCAATATGGCATGATTTTTCATCAATATATCCAAGATTCTTTCTTTTATCATTTTCATCTTATCTCACCATTCTTAATTGATTACATTGAGCTATCATACTCTAAATAAGCTATTAGATAACAATAATGAAACATTTATTTTTCTTTTGATAAACAATTTATATTTATTTCTGGTTTTTATGGACAATCATTTCCACTTCCAACATTAATTTCGTATTCATTTGAAATTATAAGTACAAAGCAGTTTATGGAGAAAATCCTTATTCATGCTGGTAATAGAAGAATTCAGAATATAATTTAAAAATTATGTATATTATGAAATAAATTTCTCACAGAATTTATCAGGTATTTGTATTTGTATAATATGTATAATTGTAATTGTATTTGTCTATCAACAATCTACTTACCTATTTATAGTTTTTTTATATCGACTATAAAACAATCTAGTTTCGTTTACAATTCTCAACAAAAATTTGTTGTTTTCTACATATCAAAGCAGTCTTGATATCCAAATGTTGGCCTGACTATCTGAAAAAGTTCAGAAAGAAGAAGGGCTAAAGAAAAGGAGTAAGGATCGGTCTCACTCGACGATGAAAAATCCCTTTGAAGACCTCGAGAAAGCTGGCGAGCGGTTGAAGAGAGTATTGTTTAGGAGGGAGCGGAGTGGGATAACAGCTAATTGAGACTATCTCCTATTAGCCTTAGGCCAGACCCTAATCCTATAATGCCTCCAACCTCCGACCGCTCTCCAAATACTAATAAACAATCGACCACCTGTCATTCCCTCCTTTCTCATAATGCAATAGAACCCCGCTTAATCGGGATCAAGATGGCCGTTTAAGAGCGAGTCGGTTAATCCGACGATTCGGTAAAGGTTAAAATATAATAGAAAACTTAATAAATAGGTGTATAATATTTCTGTATTAATTATTATGTGTATGATAAGTTAAAAAAACTGAAATAATTTTTAAAAAATAATTTTTTTTTCCGATCCGAAACAGAAAAACAAAAAATGAATTAATAAGTTGCCTTTCGCATCGGTTACATAACTCAGATTAGATACTACCTTTTGTAACTTTTGTATTTTTTTAGATACAATTGTTTTAATTTAAGTTATATTTGATAAGAATTAAAGTTACCTAAAAATACACTTAAATACTTATGATGACTTAAAATAAAAAGTAATATCAACAAGTGAAATTGTTCCCAAAGCACTAATACTTTAAATGGGCTAAAACAGAAAGATACTTTTAACTTTTACTTTTGTTTTGAAAAGATATACACATATTTAATTTTCTGACCGTCGGAAATTTCTTGTCTCTATAAAAAAAAAAAAAATAGGCAATTTAATAATCTGAAGTATATAACAGAACAACGCTACATCATCATTCATTTAACTGATATATTCGGTAAAACTTAAAATAGAACAAAAACCTTAACATAGAGATGATACTTATATAAATACATGAAGTTAAATAAACTAGCCAATCTAAAATAATTTTTAAAAATGTAGATATAATTGATTTAATTTAAATAAATGATTTTTTTCTAAACTTTTTTTTCAATTATTAAAACTAACTAATGATCTATTGAATAACTGACACATTATTAAATTTTTATGAGTGATTTTAAAGACAGCTACTCTCATACGAGTTTCAGAGTTGATAAAGTACCGTTTTAAAGCACTTTTAAGCTGATAAATGCTACCCCACCAAGAGGAAGGACAAGCTCGATAAATTTTGGCATTAACCCAAGCAATTATCACAGGTAGTCCAGCCAGGGTCGTGGTATTTAGCAAAGGTTAGCAAGCTTCGTCCTCGCTGCTAAGTACCCACTCATCACCACGTATTTTATTTTTTTTTTATTTTTTAAGATTTATATTTATTGCCAACTATTTACTCACTCTTAGTACTGAAATAAGAATCTCAACGTAATCCGGGAAACTACACTAAGGTTATTTTCATTCATAACAAAGAACTTTTTTGTTTTAAATAAATGTAATATATTTTATTGAGAAGAATATTTTTTTAATAGTAAGTACTAATACATAAAAAGTATAAATAATTAAATATTTTAAAAACAGAATAAATAAATATATATATACAGATAAATAAGAATAAAATAAAGCAAGATTAACTGAGAAAATAATTAATTATGTCAGATATGACATTATAACTTAATATTAATGACAAATAGATGATTATAAATTAATAAATGATGTAGGACAGGGTATCATTTGCTTAGTAATGGTAGTATTCCTAAACAAAATATATAAATAAAACTGTAAAAAACCTTCAAATAAATGAAACAAAAATTCTTTATTTTTCTAATAGGATAATTAAGGATGAAATATATGACAAATGTGTACTAAGTTCTAGTATACAGTTCTAGTGTGGAGAAACTGTTTATAAAAAGTAGCGCCTGGAAGATACACTACAATGCTTCTTTGTTAGTCAGGTTAAGCTACATAGTATTTTGCAGGCGCCGGAATATTTTGGCAATTTCCAATAACTATAGCAAAAAGTGTCGTTATACTTTTTATGAGTAATCACAATAAAACAAAGTATATAACATATTGGTTAGTATTAAATAACATTCAGACGGCGAAGCTAATATTAAATTTCGTTTTGCTTCTTTTAATGTTCTAATCACTATTCAATTAATATAATTTTTCCCCCATGTCCCGTTGAAAAAATTTAACATTTGTCTTTTGCGAAAGTAGGACAGAACTATAAAACATAACAGTTTACAAACATTTACATTCCACTCTAAACCATTTATTTAATGCTAAATCGTTATAGAATCAATATTGGCAAATACGCCTGTAAAGTCAAACTCATGTTAGAACATACATTTTTTTGAAGGGATTTTCGTCATTCTGCATTACCTCTTAAAACTTTCTTTACATATTTTTTTTTCTAAAATCTTTGGCTTTTTGCAATGATAGATAATACATCTATATTTTTTTGAGAGAGGTGCCCCCATTACATTTGAATAGAAATTAACGACGCCAGCTAGTGGCAGATATAAGAAGTAGTAGGCTTGGATAGCCCATCTTGGTCTTTCCAAAGAGAGAAGAGTGAAAATCATCCCAAGAGCCACATAGTTTTCTGGCTGAGATCGACAATGCATCATGAGTAAATAAACTGCACTCCACTCAAACAGGGGGACGGAAGCCAAGATAAAAGAGGGAAGAGAACATCACCGAATAACAAGTATTCAAGATGTATCATTGATACATGATTCAAGATCATTTTATGTAATATCATATAGCCCATGATCAAAATTAATTCAACTAACCCTATAGAACACCTTTATGGGTTATCCACACTTTGTCATACAGTCCACTCCATTAATTCAAACCTGCAAGCACTCAAATTAAAGTTAGTTAAATTTACTATTAAATAGATTATAACGTTTATCTTTGTAGGAGTAGTTTTTTTGATATTTGACAAAATATATTCATAAAATGTCAAGTTCTGGTTGTTCGAATAAAAGTTTTGATATTTGAAAAAATATAGTTCTAGAACCATAAGACGTACATGTATATGGCATACATATGGCACCATATATCTGGCAGCACTCAAAATAAAATAAATTTAACTTAATATAAAGTAGTTCATGACACATATAGTGTCACGTTGTAGGCTACTAATCTTACGAGAATACGAGATTTTATGATATTCGCATATGAATATAAATTGGACACATAAAAAAAAAATTATTTTAGCACATATCATGAAAACGACGACTACTCCTACGAAGATAAAGGTCATACACTACTTTATAGTACATCAAACTAGCTTTAATTTCAGTCCTAATAGACATCTGTACGTCAAATGGTTTTTGAGATATAAATTTTTCAAAATAAATTCACTAACTACTGTTACTAAGTACGTTCTGAACAACATTTTTATGAAATGTAGCTTTTTAAAAAGCTTTATCTCGAGAACTATTGAACGAGAATAGCTCTATTAGGGCTTACATTTTAGAAAAATTACTCTACTTTCTTATGTTCTCTTAGATTTTCTATTGTTGTTGGTAGTTTTTAAGATATAGAGCTCTGAATGAAAAATTAATTATTTTTAACGTTTTAAATCAGCCGCCATTTTTTATTCCCCCTACGTATATTTGGTAGACTCGTCAATTTTTTTTTTTTTTTCCGAACCCTCTAAAACAGAAATAAAATGTGAGTTAGTAGTGCATTACTGTGTAGAAAGAAAAAGTAATTCGTGTTGTGTCTTACCTTTTACTACCTTTGGTATTAAAAGGTTACCTGTTATATTTAATTTTACAT
>NW_027115534.1:879342-879788 GCF_000696795.3 Halyomorpha halys
GGTTTGAAAGTTACAAGAATTAATTTTATCTTAAGAGCGTACTAGGAATAGGGAGGGGCTATTCCGGCTGGCGTTGAAATGCTCCACGTATATAACAACCTTAATATATCATTTCAGTTTCATATGACTTTTGCGAGATTTGGTTACGTGGACTCAAGTGATCTCGAAACGTGTTTTTTCAACAAAAACTCGAATTAGAAGTGTTCAGGATCGCAATACTCCTTACAACATACTTCATATATAGGTAACCGAAAGTAAAATGTATTCAATCCAAATCGAATGAGAATTTAATCTTATTATATTTCCGTTATAAACTATAAGTTTGTTTAATAGTCCAAAAGGGTTCCGTTAGCACTTTATTATTGTTTCTTTTTTAAGAATAAATGGCCCTTTGTTTTACTTCTCAATCGAAAAAGGTTTTGGGATTTTTTTATCATTACCGAGTT
>NW_027115534.1:884883-886476 GCF_000696795.3 Halyomorpha halys
GCATTGTATGTATTATACCACAATAAACAAATTTGTCCCAAGTTTTCCTTTTCTTTTTTCTTAGTTCCCTTCCCTGACATTTCTGCCTTAGAGGACAATAATAATGAATGTTTAGTTACAAAACCGAAAGGGAAATTCGGTTAACCCTTCTTACTCTCTCTACCCCAACTGTGTACCTTTTCTTTTTCGTATATCTTTCAATAAAAGCTCGGTGTCTAGATAGTGAAAGTGCCTATATCTGTCTACGCTTCTGTTTGTTCTCTACCCCAACCGTGTACCTTTTCTTTTCGTATATCTTTCAGTAAAAGCTCAGTGTCTAGATAGTGAAAGTGCCGTCTATAGCTGAGGGTGTTAAGGCGTCAATCTAAGCCAATTCACTACTGCAGCAGCTGTGGTTCGAATCTGGCCCTGGAAGGACCAGGCAGAGTGTTAAACAAATAAAAGTGGCTCAAAATTTTCGGCAGTGGAATAAGAGTAAAAAATTTTTTTTTCTTTTTTCATCTCTCTATTTGTACTTTCTTTAATATTTCTTCTCTTATCTATCTGTTACTATTACCCTTTTCATTTACTATTTATAACTTTTAATTTTTCTTATTATATCTTACGTTTTTTACATTTTATACCCCTGTTATTTTACACTTATGTTTTTTCTTTTTTTCCTTTTTGTAACTATAGCGTTTGTATCTTTTTTAGCCCTGGCGAAGCCCTGCAACGTGGGGCGAAACGTTGGCTCAATAAAATAGTATAATTATCTACTATTTGAGTTTTGTTTTTGACCGCACCCGGACCATATTCCATTCAACGAGTAGAAATATAGTTTTTATCAACATTTTACGTATTATACCACAATAAACAAATTTGTCCCAAGTTGTCCTTTCTTTTTTTTTAAGTTTCCCCTCCTTGCATTTATAATTAATAAAAGGGAATTAAACTTTTAAGACAGCAAAACATATATGTATTAAAAATTAAAAAACCAATAAATGTTACTGTAAAATATAAAATAAAAATGTAACCATTTTGAACACTATGCTATTAACTCCAAGGACTCAGTTTCGAATCCGGCTGACAAATTATCATGTAATGTTTCACTGTAGCCATGAGACAGCCCGGTGGGTTCAGGAGCCCTCCTGAGTCCAATCAGCCTTATGGAGGTAAAAATCTGACGGTCAAGTGTGATCAGACCAAACCACCTCCTTACACAACCGTAGGTCTAGTGACAGTACTTCCTTACTAAGTACTTCACCTCTGACCCTTCATATTTAATTGTAACGATTTTGAAATTTGGTTGAACTTGTTGCAAAAAGTATTTTTTTATTCATTCCTTTCAAATTAATACAGACAGAAATTAATAGATTAAAAAAAAAAATAAATAAAAGTGGCCCAAAATTTTCGGCAGTGGAATAAGAGTGAAAATATAGTTTTTATCGGTTACCTCAGACGCGATTAATAACACAAACTTTCAGGTGAATAAAATGAACTCAATCAGTGGATCATGCGGATTGATTGATTATAATAAACATTTTATCTTTTATATGTTTAACATTATACCATAAATAGAATAATAATTTTATGAAATGAGTAATATTTATGCCG
>NW_027115534.1:886526-891404 GCF_000696795.3 Halyomorpha halys
TTGTAACCTTAAACAGGTTATGCAAGGAGGTGATTCAGTCAGAATCACGCTAGTCTGCCAGATTTTTACCCATTTAAAGGTACCCAATTTATGAGGCTGGGTGGATGCCAGGAAGACCAGAACCTACGGGATTGACTCACGGCCAGCTGGATTCGATCGAAGCAGTGCCACTGTGCCCCCAATAGAAGTGGACAATGATCTAAAAATCCCGAAACGCTGTTCGAATGAAACGGTAAAATATAAGTTAGTAAAAAGGGTAATTTTTTCCAGGAGAGGAAAAAGTAATAAAATTCTTATTACGTTTTAGTTTTTTAAAATAAAATTATCAGACATTATTTTATTTAATAAAGATAATACATAATAATTAAGATGGGGGAAGTTAGCTTTGCTCGTATTGTTAGATAGAGAGCCTGGAACTGACGTTGAGAGATGGTCTCCTTTAGGTATTTCTTATGGCCCTTCTTGGGGACCCGACTCTCGGAAATGTTCACAATTAATAGTTCTCAACACCCACCATTCCCAGAAGAGAAGACCTAATAAACAACAAGCTCCACTCGTTGTAATACATTAGTTAAAGAGATGGCTAAATAGCAATAACTTTTCGAAAACTGGCATGCAGTAGTTCTTCCTGTCCACTAGCAGCATTACCAAAATTCCGAAAACAGAGTTTATAGCTCAATTCAAATACCGGGATACATCTTTATTTTGTTAAATCTTAATACTTCACAAATTTTCGAAGTTAAAGGTATAAAACTGCAATTGCTGGTTCTAATAAATATACCGCATAATTTAAAAAAAGCAAGTAGTTATATTCCGGAAGAGAAAAAGTTTTACTAACAAAATTCCTTTATTTACTTTTATATATTGGAAGGTTAGTTGACTGTATGAAGTAGATTGTAGAAAGATAGTTGTCATCCTTATTTTAATCAAACAGCCCTGACGAAGCCCTGCAAACGTTGGTTAACAATAAATAGTTTTTTCGACTACTTTGGTACCTTTATTAACCACCACCCGCATATAACAAGGCATAGTATTAGCATTCAGAATAATAAATAAATAACTGGTTTGAAAGTTACAAGAATTAATTTTATCTTAAAATAGTGTGGCAAGTGGAATTCGTTTGAAGTGGCCATTGAGCCGAGGGAGATGAGACTCGGTTTGGTAGGGCTAAATAGGTTAAATGGCTAAAAAAAAAAATTAGCCCTACCAAACCGAGTCTCAACTCACTCGATTTGGTAGGGCAAAATTTTTTTTTTTCGAGACGGCCCCATGAAATGAAAACTCGACCCTCCCATACTTTTCATATGTCAGATAGAATCAGGCAGGAACGTTTAAAAAAAAAAAAAAAAGATGCCGATCTTGGAAGTCTGTTAATACCAACAAAAAAAATTATATATTGTTTTACAGCTTTGATAGAATCTAGTTTATTTTTTAAGTAATTTGGGAAGAGGCTTTTCCAGGCTCTCCTCTTTTCTTATAACTACCTAAAAAAACCCAGTCTCCACCATAGAGGAATCCATACATAGTCCATAAATAGTCTCCAAAGCAGTTCAGCTATTTAAAAGAGTTTTTATTTGATTTAGGGGAATCATTAAACGATCCCCATACAAGCAACAGGAAGACGCAAACGTATTCTATATGGAACATCAATAAATAAATCAAAACACAAGTTGGATACATTTTGTTGACTTTCAACTGCTCTTTTACTGGATTCACTTATATAGTCGTTTTATTAATTTCCAAATTTTAATTATTTATGACAATAAAAAATAGTTCAGCAAAACTAAATCCCACCGGAACAAGTTAAATCCATCAAGTGCCGTATAGCTTTTCCAAGCTCTAATATGGTAGATTCTGCGACGAAATAAAAAAAAAAACAGTGAACTCTAAACGAAGATAGTTTCATATAATGAAACATTTTCTGACGAGGAAATGAGTTAGTAAATAAGCGAAAACGGCCGTCGACAAACACATATTTCTTCCTATAGTGGACTATATTTCCAGCGAGTCCTCGAGAATCACCACTAATCATAAACGTCAAATTTAGGTAACATAAATGCACTTATATCGTAAAGTCGTAGAAAAAACAAAGAGAGACGATATAGAAAAGAGCATCGAGAAATATCTGTGTGTAAGGCCAGTCGAGAAAGAAAATATCTTAGACGGTTTAATTGTCATAGAATCAAATGGCTAAATTCACTAAAGAAAGTAAGGCCGACGGAGGAAGGCTTCGAGGAAAGACCGGGAACACTTGGAAGATGGCGCCCAGAAATCTTTCGAGAGAATGGGAATTGACTAGTGGAAGAGGTGCGAGTTCGTACGGGGGGAGGGGAGCTGTTTTCGATTCCATCATCTGGAACAAGTCACATCAATTCACTCCTTGTAGTAAAATTGCTTCGTTTTAACGATTCTTGGAGTAATCCATTTTACCTTAAACATATTTTTATTATACCTGGTGGATTTTCAGCAAATAACATTTTTTTTAAAAACAAAACGAAAAATAAATTATTTTACAAATTAATGATGAAAATAATTTTTTAATTTAAAAATAAATTTGATTAAATTTAAACAAATAAAACATAACAGATATTGAATAACCTCATGAGGTTTTTCGTCAATTATCTGGAAGTAAATAAAAACTCCTACCTAAGTTCAGATGAAAAAAAAAATGAATAATTAGAAAAAGAAAAATATTAATGAACTAAAACCATAAGAAAACAAACCATTTACTTAAAATATTATGAATTTACATAAAATAGCATTTATTTTAATACAAATTTTCTATGCCAATGAAATATAAGAATAATAAGTAATTGTCCAACTAGATTCAGTATGCTTTTTGAATAAAGTGTATCTTACCCCTCTCTTTAGGTGAATAAACAAAAAATTCTTTCACCTTGCTATAGCCTAGTTCATAGAATTCTTATTCCTTTTTTTGTGCTTATTTATTAGCGGTACTCGTTTTATGTTCTTTATATTGTAATAGATTAATTAACACATTTTTTTAATAAATAAAATATGTATCTTATAAAATCAAGATCTCACTATGAAGTGTTAAGTAGTGTTCCTCAATAACATGAAATATCACCCACTCTCACTTCTTAGACTCTCCTCAATAAAGAACTCCAAATGAATCGTTATTCCTTCGGCTGAATCTTTTGACAGCACGGTTGTAACAAAGGAATCATCGACTCATTGATTTGATTCCCGACTCACTTGCTCATCTCTAATGTGGATCTCCATCAACGGACATCTCACACCCGACATTGTAGGAGAACACGATTAAGAAAAATAAGAACTATTGATATGAAAAAGAAATAATTAAAATTTAATAATTCTCTATCTTTGTATCGCACACATAAATATTACAGTTCGTACTCACTATGAAAAACCAAACTAAATCACGAAAAATAACAACATATAACATTTGCTCATACTACACTTCAGTAACTCCTACCTACTTAAGCCTACATGAACTAATCCTAACAAATTTATGACATATTCTAAAACCCAAAAATCACAAAATTCAATCAGTATGACTAATTATACCTAGGAATGTAATAATAATAATAAACAAAACTCTAGGACCATTATAACTGAGCACGTTGCGATCAGGATCCCAGAGTGCTCGGTACTTATACTTATACTTATACTCTGGAGCTGTATAGGCCTCAATGGAAAATGAAAAATAATTAAATAAACAAAGCTCAAGGTGTCGACAATCATGAGCGCTCCTTATTTTCAATTTCATAATGAACTATACAGATTTACCAATTAATTCATGAAAAGACAGCCTGTAGAACGATAACAGGAGACGATAAAATATACAATAAAAATTCGAAGAGTCCTTCTCTGAAAGTATATATAATTTCAGTGCAGTAAATTTTTAACAACTTACACACCATTATTGTATTGAATAACACTTATAAAGCTTTTTGGCTACGAGCTAATATCTCTGTTCTCCTGAACGAGCCTCATCTATTCCTTTAAGGTCGACTCAGCATCCATCATGTCAGTTCCGGATAGTTTACCTTCTGCCAGAAAAGACGTTGGACACTTAGGAGCCGGTATCCTACCTGATATTTTTATTACCCGTTCCCGTAGGACACGTTGACTGATGAAGGGAGACACCTGGAGTCACACGTGCGGCTCTCACCTGCATTCCTTACCAACCGGGAGCTGAAGAGAAAAAAAAAAAGGCAGTAAAAGCCATCCAATACCAAATCTCCGCATCATCGTAACTCATTGTTTAACTTCCCCAGGCGACATGAGGCGGGGCTTAGGAAAAATGTCAATATAATTTACTATCTGGTTCGTACCGAAGGGGAATATAACCATTACTGATCCGGTGAGCCGTAACGGATCAAAATTAACAAAAAAGATTTAAACAGGGAGAAGAAGCTGGTGGTTGTCAGAAATAATATCAGAAGTAGTAGATTATTTAAAGATGTCTTTCGCCTCATATTGCTAATCTTCGATAAGATAATTCAACAATAGCTACCATTTTTTTGCTTTATTACTAATATCCTCACCTATTAAAATGTAACTTTCACAGAAATGATGTTCAGACTATTTACGCGTCTGATTTAAGACTTTAGAGCTGGAAAAACCTTTAATTAGGAGTAATTTTTTTTTCTTTATAAAGCGTTGTTTTTGGTAATCAAATTTTTGAATTAAATGTACAAATTAAAGTTTGTATATCTGAATCCCCCAATATTTATGACTCTATTCCGTCCATGCACGATTTCCAAAACTTCAAGATTTTGATTGAGGTTAATATAAAATAAATTATTGAAGTAATAACATACTGTCTACTAATGAGCACCGTTTCTATTGTATTCTTGCTTATAATTATGACAGTTTTCTTTTCTTTCTTTT
>NW_027115534.1:895469-895976 GCF_000696795.3 Halyomorpha halys
GATATCTGGGAAACATCCTGTTTAGTTTGCCTTACAAAAACAAATATAAATCCTTCGAATTTTAGATCAATCTTTATTGAATTAACCAAAGTGATATTATTTCGAGTTTTCCATATCATGCAAGATATAACGGTTATAACAACACCATTTTGGTTCCCCGTTCTGCATTTGTTATACAAAAATAAACAAATTTGTCGCAAATTGTCCTTTCCTTTTTCTTAGTTTCCCCTCCCTGGCATTTCTGCCTTAGAGGGTAATAATAATGAATGTTTATTTACCACACTTAGGGACAAAGTAGGTAGTGAGCCCACAAAACCGAAAGGGAAATTCGGTCAACCCTTCTCACTCTCTCTACCCCAACCGTGTACCTTTCCTTTTCGTACATCTTTCAGTAAAAGCTCAGTGTCTAGATAGTGAAAGTGCCGTCTATAGCCGAGGGTGTCACAAAAGCGTCAATCTAAGCCAATTCATTACTGCAGCAGCTGTAGTTCGAATCTGGCCCTGGAA
>NW_027115534.1:896026-896491 GCF_000696795.3 Halyomorpha halys
AGTGAAAGTGCCGTCTATAGCCGAGGGTGTCACAAAAGCGTCAATCTAAGCCAATTCATTACTGCAGCAGCTGTAGTTCGAATCTGGCCCTGGAATGACCAGGCAGGGTGTTAAAAAAATAAAAGTCACTCAAAATTTTCGGCAGTGGAATAAGAGTAAAAATATTTTTTTTTTTTCATCTCTCTATTTGTACTTTCTTTAATATTTCTTCTCTTATCTATCTGTTACTATTACCCTTTTCATTTACTATTTTAGATCAATCTTTATTGAAATAAACCAAAGTGATATTATTTCGAGTTTTCCATATCATGCAAGATATAATGGATTTGTTATACAACAACAAACAAATTTGTCGCAAATTGACCTTTCCTTTTTCTTAGTTTCCCCTCCCTGGCATTTCTGCCTTAGAGGATAATAATAATGAATGTTTATTTACCACACTTAGGGACAAAGTAGGTAGTGAGC
>NW_027115534.1:897413-897963 GCF_000696795.3 Halyomorpha halys
CCTCCCAGGTATTTCTGCCATATGGGATAATAATAATGAATGTTTATTTACCACACTTAGGGACAAAGTAGGTAGTGAGCCGACAAAACCGAAAGGGAAATTCGGTCAACCCTTCTCACTCTCTCTACCGCAACCGTGTACCTTTTCTTTTCGTACATCTTTCAGTAAAAGCTGTGTCTAGATAGTGAAAGTGCCGTCTATAGCCGAGGGTGTTAAGGCGTCAATCTAAGCCAATTCATTACCGCAGCTGCTGCGGTTCAAATCCGGCCCTGGAATGATCTGTCAGAGTGTTAAAAAAATAAAAGTGGCTCAAAATTTTCGGCAGTGGAATAAGAGTAAAAATAAAATTTTTATCTGTGACCTCAGACATGATTAATAACACAAACTCTCAGCAATCTTAAAATGAACTCAATCAGTGGATCATTCGGATTGATTGATTATAATAAACATTTTATCTTTTATATGTTGAACATTATAGCGAGCCCGAACCAGATATCACTCCTTCCGTTATAAACTCTCTAACCACTCAAACCCACTAGTTTCTAACCTT
>NW_027115534.1:898013-900768 GCF_000696795.3 Halyomorpha halys
GTCAACATCTAAAGTGCCTATATCTGTCTACCCATATGTTTGTCTATAGTCAAGTCCTAGCGATAATTCTATAGTCTAGATAGCCCCATATCAAACTCAATTATCGCCTCCTAATTTCCCTTTCGAATGCGCTAATGTATTTCTCTTAGGATAGAAATATTTGAAAAACATTTGGTGCAATTTGGCTTATACTTGAAGATTAATGTATCATATAAATTTTATAAAATTCTATTCACTACTTTCGCTTTTCCATATGAAAAAATATGATGTAAACATTATGATTAATGGTTCTAACTCTATAAAAATTAAAAAATTTTAATTATTTTTTTGAATGAACAGATTCAGATTTTATACATAAGCCCGATGGTTATATCGATATACAGGTACACCTATATCGATTTGTAGCTCAGTGGTATGACCCGGATTCGAATCTGACTGTGGCAGTTTATTTCACTGGCATGAGTCTGCCCTTCTGATTCCGAAGCCCCGCAGGGCCACCCAGTTTCATGTCCAAGTCGGTAACCTAAAGTAGGTAAAAATTTTGATTGAGCGTGATACTGACCAAATAACCTGCTTGCATAACCTTTGATCTAGTAAAAGTACTACTTTACAAAGTACTGCACTAATGACCCTTCATTGTTTGTAGAGGTGCAGAATTGATTTTTTTTTTAAATGTAAATATACCTGGGTCCTTGGAGCTCGTAGCACAGTGCCTTACCAATTTGCTCCTAAAATATATATAAATTCTTTATAATTAGATTATCTTCCTAAACGATAAAACATTAATCTTGTAATATAGGTTTATGTAAATAAACTCAGAAATGCAGAAAAAGTTTAGTTAAAGTAAATTAAAAAAAAAAAAGCAATTTTCAAAGAAGGAAATGGAGTGAAATAAAAAAAAAAATAATAATAGAATAAGATTGCTATACTGGCATGACATTCATTCTTTCCTTCAGAATAGTTCCGATATCGTAGTGTTTAATGTTTACTTCTAAAAATATAGTTTAATTGAATGTTTAATAATGCTGGAATTCTAGTTTAGCCTATACATATGGGAAATAACTGCATGAATATTCACTTAATAGTAATTAATGCACCTATAGATAATACATTGTAGAAATGTGGTACTTCCCAATAAGCAATAGTTTCAGTTCTAGTTCCTCCTATAAGTAAACAAGACAAAAATCTATGCACTCTCAAAAATAAATTTGATAAGGATATATATAAATGGGATAATATGTTTTGGTTCAACAGAAGCTGATATATACAGAGAACAATACAATAGCTTGAGAGGACAAGAAGTGAAGTTGGCTACCCGGTGGTTGGAGGCAGTTGAGCCGTGAACCAGCCTACAGATATTAGTTTCCTAGCTCCAATTCTCGCGGAATTAATCTCAATAGTCCAAATTCCAGCATCGCTCCCCTCCTGCTAGAGCCAACTTCGGACCAATGAGTTATACAATAATGACCGATAGTGGCACCCTACAGTTCTATGTTAATGTTTAACTTTATCGATATCAATTAGCTCACAGCTCGATTGTTAGCCATCGATTTAAAAAAATTATTAATCCAGGAGAATCGTATGAAAAAAGAGCGTCGTATAGTGTTTCCACTTAGTTATGACACGCAAAGGATTACGATGGTTCAGGATTCTAACCCCGCAGAACATGAAACAGACCATAAGTTACAAACAAAACTGAACTAAGAAAAGTCTTCTGTTGCCATTAAAATCGCCCAACTGCTATAGTTCCTCAATTCAAATTAAATCCCAATTAAAATTTTATTAATTAGGTTTCGGTAATTTATTTTTTGCTTCGTTAGTTAGTATTGGTGTTTATTGTTTATTCAGTTTTAAAGTAAAACGATGTGTGACGTCTTTTGTTGTCCTCCAAAATAAGCAAGATGAACTAGACATTGTTCCAGTTTCTTCCTTTTTTATACAAAAAATAATGTTTGCGTAAATAATTTTGACTTAAAAAAATATATATGACTAATAGGACTTGTAATTATTATATCACTTCACTGTACATGTAACTCTCTGTACATGTTTATTGCCAAACCTTTATCAAGGTTAATAAAATAATAAAAAATACCTGTGACACTTAATATTTAATAAATAATTCTTAGATTATTATTATTATAAACAATCACACCATAATAAAACACCATCACGAACCTGAGATCGGATAAATATTTCCACTAAGAACCATAGTATTATATAAATACCAGTTTACCCTTCGGAAAACTCTTATTCAGGGGCGATCAACATCTTGGTAATTACGCCCTCTCGTGAAGATATATTTTCTTCTCTTCATTTCATCAATATATAAAACCAATATTGTGCTCATTCCTATAAACAATATAATATTATGGAGATATTCATCTACCTATTCAAAACATACAATTGGTAAAGCTGCATACTTTATGACAATCTTTAAATAACAGTTTAGGCAATAAGTAATTATGTTGCCCCACTGGAACTGAATGGAAATATCACTTCAGTTTTACAGTTAAGATTCAGTAAGCTTAACTCTAAATTATGTTCTCTGAGACCTAGACCGTACATGAACGGATAGTCTCAGGCAGGCTAAGAAATTTTATGGGAACACGCTGGTCGGAATATTTGAGATATGAAAATTCAGCCGTTTGCTCAAAAAAACGTTTAATATTCAAAAACAGGAATGCTAAACATATTTCTTCAATATTTTGAGCTCAAATTGTTCTAAAAATTCTTGGAATATCTAAGAGTAATTGGA
>NW_027115534.1:902248-916197 GCF_000696795.3 Halyomorpha halys
TACCTTTTACTACCTTTGGTATTTAAAGGTTACCTGTTATATTTAATTTTACATATGAGCTATCCGTTCAGCAGCTGAAAAAAAAAGAGGTATCGCACTTATTTCTTTATATACCAAATACCGATAGAGTAGGTTAATAGGTCACTGTGTATTGTTTTATTAATTTATTTTATATTGATTTAATTTTATATATTTCAATAAATCATCGAAATAACCATTGTATTGTTTAAATATGGATTTCATTTTATATATTTCAATGAAATATCAAAATAACCATTATAGGTTCGATTTAAGAACATATTTAAATTTCAAAAAGATTCAAACAGTATATATCAGCATAACCATAATAAATCTTACATATTTAGGGAAATTCCCCACATAGTCGACAAAGTGACTTATAGCCCCTGGGGACCTCGTAACACAGGTAGGACTTCCAAATTCAGAAACGTGAGAATTCCCCCAGCTCGATCATAATCTCTCCGTTTTATCTCGCAAACTCGGGTCTTTTTTTCTTTCTCAAAAACTACACCAGGGGAAAAAAATACCCGAACGGTAGCAAGTGAAAAAATTCGGGTCGACACAGGGTCTGGTCCAGCTCCAGGTTCGTGGAAGTGCTTATTGTGCTCGCAGGTAGCCTCTTCCATTCATACCTGCCCAGGTAAACAGCTGTGCTCCCATCTTTTCCGCTCCCATGCCCTCGTCTAAGTAATGATCTCTTTGTCCGAGCCGCTAGCGTCAGTTTGTCTCTCCGATCTACCGACAGGAAACCACATTTTCAGAATTTTCCCTGCCCGTCCTCCTGTCAGCTGATTATGGATAACTAGGGTTTTCGGAAACTGGGCCAGGACCACCGAAGTGTAAGTCGCTTTAGTTGAGTAAAGAGGCAAGGCATCGAAATTTAAAAAAATCATTTATCATACATATTTTCTGGCGATTGTATTTAAACAAAATTAAAGAAATTAATTTGAAAAATGAAGCAATATTCCGAATATGAACAAATTATCAAGGTTTGTCGTACTTCACTGGAACTAAGGATTTTAAAACAAATAAGAACAGATAAAATCACAAGATTCATGACCTCAACTTTATTCCATGGTCGTAGCCTTTAATAAATTGCAGAGCCAGGAGAAAAGAGGTTTGGATTAACTGGACCTTGGAATATCGCCATTATTATCAAATCCGACAACTTTTTCTTAGAAAGTTGTTTGAAACTTCCTATAACCTTTAACTATACTTTAAATTCTGTTTTAAATGTCTAATTATTTTTTCGAATCATAGAATTGAAAAATAAAACAATTAGGACGAACAAATGTTTTTTTTTTCCTATGCCACAGGAAGTGGGCTATTACGCCATTTTCCCTCTCGCAGCCCAATACAATTTTACTCTCCCTCTTAGTTGGTCTCCATCCATGTCTCCCATGTTGCATAGAGGACATTTCGGGGAATCTACGATGCCAATTCGATGGAGGTGTTTTTGGAGCAGATCATGTCCTGTTACTAGCCGAAAATAGGCCACTCCCTCAGCTCTGCTAAGATTGCCGGGGATTCGTTTATCCTTATACAGTAGGCTCTCCCACTTCTTTTCTTCCGTTTGAACTTTTTGTCTAGCACTTGTTCTGTCCTTACAATAAAAGCTTATAAGTGATTTCACTGTTCTGTAGGAAAGTGGTAGAACAGGCTGGTTCTCTGCACAACAGAGCTATAGCCCTTCCTCTTTTCTTCATGATAGCAGCCATGTTTCTGCACTTTTCTTCCGTAGGTGACTCTGAGACCTGGTATATGTATAAAAAGAGATAGTCAGGGATAGTGGTTCTTTTGTCCATTGTAGTACATCCCTAACCACCACAAGAGCTCTGATAAAGAAGTACATTATGGGTCAAAACATCATTTTGTTTTAATAAATAAATAAATAGAAAATAGGGGGAAAAAAAAGTCAAAACATCAGCAATCAATAAATAATTAAAAACTATTTTGTTCTTCTTGACCGCAGCCATAACCATCTTCTTCCAATTCGTAATCGGAAATCTCCAATAAACAAATTTATTGAAAACAACTCTATAAATTATTACAAAAAAAAAAAAATGATTCCACAACGTTTTGTAAAACTCTAATAACAGCTTTCCAGCGTTAAAATAATCAAACAACTAGAAGCTTCCTAAAAGTATTGAGTAAAGTATAAAGAGAAAAAAGAATTTCAGGAATATATTCAGAAAATAATTGACAATTGAACATAGATAACATTTATGTTAGCAACAATCATTACTGAATATTTCCTCGCACTACTAACGAAAACGAAGATGTATGTTTTTCAGCCGGAACGGAGGGTTACCTTTCCACAAGATGTTCTTCCAAACAGTCCAATATCACCACCTAAAAAGGGCTGAAAATGTTTAAGTGGGCATTATGGCTTTGCACAAACTGTTTGGCTAGTATTGAAGCACAATTTTGAAAGTACTTTTCTAGTATTCATTTGCCAGTTAGTCAAGCTGGGCAAAACAACGTACCTGGACTTCGAATGTACCAAGTTGATCAGAGCCAATACGATGTTTGGCATCCAATTTTTCTATAAAATATTATTCACCTCTTTTTTTGAATATGAAAGACCTTGAACTTCTCCCTCATCCCCGGAGTCGCTAGCTTCACCACAAACGTTTTCTTCTTGCTCAAAATATGCCAAAATGTTTCGGGTTTTCTCTGATTTCAGGTATTTATTCACTAGCCATTCAAGTACGACTGAATTAGTAAACAAAAAAAAAATTTCCATACTGCAGTACCCATGTAATGAAAAGAGAAAATATGGCAGACCAAAAATAGAGGTTTAGTGGCGACAAAAAATAATGAATACCAGAAAATTTTATATCTAAGAAGCTATTGCATATCAATCAAACTAATGCAAGTTCCCACATGCGTAATCACGTAGGTAGATTATCTATCATTTTTTATCTAGCCTAATATCCTTAGAAGTTCATTCTTTAACTTCTTAATTGTGCTATTAATTCTATTAGATCTTCCAGGAACAGTTGGCTGAAAAGCTTTAAACGCCTGAATTATCCATCTGGCTTACTCTTACTCTAGTAAATTCTTTATTGTATAAAACCTCGGTTTAAATAGTATAGCCCGGAACAGATTTAAAGAGAAGTAGCTATTGGCTATTAAAATCACGATCTTAACTACTCATTGAAGGGACCAAAATATATTTAGATGCAGAGCTAAAGTAGATACGCGGCAACACTACAAGAAGAAACACGCCAGGCTACTTGCAAGTCTTCGAAAGACTCACATTCACAGAATAACTCCTCCCAACATAATACGGTTTAATATTATTCATGAAGTTGGAGTTGGAAATGGCTGTTGAAGATCCCCACTCCCTGACATTTGAGCCCTGACCTTTCATAGGCACAATCTGCACACCACCATAAAAGGGTCGCGCTGGAAGGGGGTTGAATTAACTGTTATTAAATTTCTCGGCCCATTTAACAGCAAGTTGAGTCAGTCCGATTCAAGTAGTTACTTCCACTAGATATTCCCCTGCTCCACTTAGCTGCGTCGCTTTCCCCGTGCGTCGGTGGAAAAAATGGGTTATCCCAAGCGGGAAAAATATTGCAATATGCAACGCTATATAACAATCGTCATGCAGGTAGTTTTAAAGGATTAAAACACCATCACATAGGTAAATAGGTAATGATAGAAAACCAGGAGAAGAATTAACTTTTCGATTTTTATTTTACTAATTCTCAACCACTTAATACCCCAGTTTCAGAAGCAGGTGAGGCTCGAGTATGAACCAACTTTGAAAATATATTTCATAAAAAAAAAAAAAAAAGTTAACCACATAAATAAAATCAACTGGAGAAAAAAAAAAAAAACTTTTTTTGCGGTATAGGCAGGGAAGTAAAAAACTTAATATAAGTATCAAAGTAAATTTTTCGGAGCTCAATATTAATAGATTTCCTGACAAATTTTAAAGAATGGAGAATAGTTCCTCCAGGATATGAAGATAATGAAGGAGCCATATAGATGTGGGTGGCACATTCATATGATGTGGGATTATTATTGGATTTTGCAATTGTATTGTCTTGGCGATCTCATGAAAAACGGTTTTTCATAGTATCATAATAAATTAAAGAGAGGTTAGATAGTTGACCGCAGATTAATAAATAGGAAAATATACTTAACAATGAATTGAAAATAAAAAATAGTTGATTAATAATCATAGAATTAGGCAGTAGCAGGTTGATAACAATGAAAGATGAAATATAATATTATAAAGGTATGAAGATATGTATAAGATAAGATAATGTAAGTAGTGACTGAAGAAAATGAAATATATTTATTATCATATTTCATATTGTTTAATATGTTCATTCAGATTGTTTATTTAGACACTACTTACGCATCTTATCTTATACACATCTTCTTATCTATATAATAGTATATTTCATCTTTCATTGATACGAATCTGCTATTGTCAAACTCCATGACTATTAATCAACTATTTTTTTATTTCCAATTAATTGTTATGTATATTTCCAAATTTGTTAGTTTATTATTTATTTTTAATTTTATCTTTCTCTGAACGGTGGTTGTTATCTCTTTTTGTTTTATAGCCCTCGAAACGTAGGCATGAATAAATAATTTTTGTTTACTTGTGTGTTTATTCTGTGTGTCTGACCGCACTCCCCACCATTTTCTCAATATAATAAAGTAAAAATCAAAAATGAAAGTGGACCTGATGATAGGGGGATGAACCCGAAACGCTGTTATTTATGAGTGATAAAATTTTTAATTTATTCAGGGCAGATATTTTTTGTGGTATTTTTGCATATTTTAAACGTATATAAAATATTTTGATACAAAAGTTATAATTGAATTCCTTAATATTAACAATCCTGAGTTAAACATCCTCCCAACTAACGTACCTGATTTTCATACACACTCTCAAATATACATTGAACAACATAATATTAGAGTCAGAAGGATTTGTACATAAAAAAATGAGGCATTGTTTCAAGAGGAGTGACTAAGGCAGGCACTCACAAATAGAGCCATTAGTTTTTGTCACATTTCTAAACAGAGGAGAGATTTGAGTAAACAGGGCATGTTTTCTCTAAGTTGAGTGGTCCACCCCTCTGTCAAACGGGACCCCATCATCAACCCTTATCTTCCGCCCGCGGGAGGAAATCCCATCGTCTTTTCTTTCGTCGCTCAGATTATTCACAATTGGGGTCTTTGATGTTTGCTATGTTAGTAAAGTCACGAAACTAGGATAGTTTAGTTCAAAATTTAATATATGTTGGACGATAACATTAAAACAATTATTTAATCTTAAATTTAGTCAAAGCAATCCCTACACCAAATTTTTTATGATTATTAGTCTTCAATTTCAATGAGATATTAGTTGAGATTGAAAAGGATAGGTTTCTATAGGAGTCTACGAAATTAGTAACATTAAAAATTAGAGATGTAAAAAAAATTGAAAACGAAAGGCCAGTATCCAATTTTTAAAAAATTAAATATGAAGAAGATGGTCAGGGTTGCAGTTAAAAAAGAACAATAGTTTTTAACTACTTAATGTCCGACGTTTCGCTCCACTTTACAGGGCTCTTCAAAGCGATACGTTAAACAGCTTTCTTTTTTTCTTTCTTTTTTCTGATTAACTTATCGCTTTGAAGAGCCATGATGAAGCCCTGCAAAGTGGGGCGAAACGTCAGACATTAAATTGTTAAAACTATTTGTTCTTTTTTGGCCGCAACCCTGACCATCTTCTTCATTTTATAGTTATACGGTCAACTATGTTGTGAATATATTTTTAGTTTAAGTTTAACTTATGGCTAGAATATGATAAATTCGAATTTTCGTTCATTATAGAAGATTCTGTTACTACAACGGGACATAACTGCACTGAAAAACTATTTCATAGCTACAGGGAAACGATGGGAAAAAAAAGAAGGAAAATAGGACACATTTTATCTTCAAATTTTACATATGTTTATTTTTTAGATAAAGCAAAAAAAATATGCCCAGCCTAATAAATTAAAATAAGGCTTGAGGTATACATAAAACAAACTGAGCTAAAATAATCGATTATTTATTTTATTTTTTAAATTTTACTAACGAAATTAATCAAACTAAGCAATGTAAATTTCTCATTATATTCATATGAATTATCTACATTCCGTTAAAAAGCAAAACAAAATATAGATAATTCCATTTGATTTTTTTGTTGAGATTGAATACACGAAAAACTAAAAAAATCAATTTTTAGTTGAAACTATTTTGGCCCAGACGAAAGTTGAAGGTAATTATTATTAATTAATAATTTCAGTTGTTGATTTTTTTATGCAATCATTTTATAAAGATATTAGATATAGATTTTTAATCAGAGTATAATGAGTACATTGATACTATAATAAAAATAACAGATCCAAAAGATGGTTAATGAGAATATACTGTTGCTTGTTTAATGTTCGAATCTCATTTTCTCAGAAAAGGTCCAGCTGAGCGACTTTCTCAAACCATAATTATATATTATAAGATTGCAATCACATACGAAAATATAAGATCAAAGTACCGAGAACGAAAATATTTATTGAATAATATTAAATTAACAACATTATTTTATAAATAAGGATATCAAAAAACATATATTCAGATTGAGTGGAATCTAGGCGTTATATCGCAAAAACTGAGGCAGGGAGGAAAATAAGGGCGTTGGTAGACCCCACCTCTTCCAGCTCATATAAACCGTGTACATAATTCATGACAGCGATATCGCGTCAGCAGTGGTTGTTTTACACGGCCTGCCGAATAATTAAATAAAGATGGAGGGAGCCGAAGAAAGCGGACGTTGATAAGTTGACGGCAGTAGGGTTGGCTGTCTCCCCGCTTCCGGTCTGTCATGCATATCCCCCCTTCTATGTCACGGGCTCCGCCACGTGTGAGTTATAGACCTCCTGAATATCGGCTTCACGCTGTATTGCCTATGAAATAATATTCGGTCCACAGTATGGATTCAGAAAATGTTTCTAGAATTTCTTTTTTAAAACTGATGATTTCATTTAATTGTAAATTTGATTGAATGCATATAAATACGTTTCGAGTTTTCGTTGCAATAATATTATAGTGTATCCGTAAAATTTTAATTGAATAATCAATCTTTTTTTTCACCTTCTGATCTTCAGATTTTTTAATTTTTTAAAAAATCTCATATATTGCTTTAAGGGCTTTATATATAAAATTAAAAACACAATGATTCTTATTAAACACAATTTTTCTTCTAAGGTGTTTATGGATACTTTATCTCCCTCTTCAGATTCCATAATTTAATTTTTTTATTTTTTTTAAAAAAACACATATACAATTGCATTCAATCAATTAGTTTCATTTATAATCCTTAATTACTACTTACAACACCCAAGTATAATTGAGTGGGTTAAAATTATCTAAATATATAATAACATTTTTTTTTAATAATTAATTTATTGTTATTTACTACTGTATACACATATATACAACAAGTAAATTAGCTGTAGGTGAGATAGTGACATGATAAAACATGTGGAGAATCTACCCACTGATAGAACTCCAATAACATTTCTAGAGGAGAATATCTCGAGGCCATCATCTTTTCAGACGCCTAGGAGGATTATTAGGTAATAAAGGAGAAGCCAGGTTAGAAACAAGTGGATTTCGGTGGTTGAGAAGTTTATTATGGAAGAAACGGTATCTGGTTCTGGCCAAATCGGCAACATACGGAACATTGAGGTCCTGATGGATGACTTGATTTATGACAAAGTAAGGAGCATTAAGGATTTTACGAAGGATTTTGGACTGTAAGGGTTGGATTCTGGAGGAATTTGATGGTTTAGTGGAGCCCCAAATCTCAACTCCGTATGTCCAGATAGGCCTAATAATAGTCATGTAGATCAGTCTTTTGTAATGGATTGGCAATTTAGATCGTTTGTCTAGTAAATGTTGTAATAGTCGGAATCTACGAGCGGTTTCTTAAAGAAACCGTGTCGAGGAAGAAGAGGGGTATTTCTATTACTTATAATTTTAAAATCTTGGCATTTTTTGACTCTTAAAAAGAAGTTAAAATACCTATTTACGAACCTGTTTTTTATGTATTGCTTTTTTATTAATAACTAGAAATAAAACAAATTGATTGTATGAAAATGTAGATGCACTTAATTTAAATATATATATATTCAATTATGGAAGCTGAACAGAAACATCCAAGAAGAAAAAACATAAGGATTGAGAACTATTATGTTTATGTTATGTCTTAACTGTATTTACTATACTTAAAATAAGACTCCAAATTTATATTAGAAATAACTATTCATACCGAATTCATAAAAAGTATATTTCTTGAAACTATTTTTTTAAATTTATTCAAACTGAATTTTAAATTAAAAAATAATGTTTTTAGACGATACAATTGATATTGGCTTTTAGTAGCCCAAACGTTGTAATAACAAACCCAAAGTTCTGAGTATCTTGACAAAATTCAAACATTTTCTTTTTAACCCTGAAAAATAATAGTCCATAAGATGCTGAAAATTGTAACAAAATAATTTATCAATTAAATCAGTAAATAAAAGATAATAAGTAATATCTGGTGCACCCACTCGCACGACTTTCCAGGTTTAGGTTAGGATCCGAAGCCCAACACTAATATTGTGAGCAGTATCTTCGCTAATATTTGTCTAATTAAGATATTTTTCGACTAATTAATTATCAAGGATGAAGTAAATGAACGATAAGCATGTTCCGGAAGGTTTATAGTTTTCGAATCATTCCAAAAAAAAAAATTGAAAAGTGAAGATTTTCATGGGAACCTGTCTCCATCTAATACCTTACGGATATGGTTAAAGGTACCGTATAGAAAATATAGTTCAATGTACAATTCGCTAATAATTAGCCACCTTTTGATGATTTATTTCGTTTTTCTTTTCGTAGGAAATTTAGTGACCTTTCGGTGTTTAGAGTTTTGTAATCCGCTTAGCCTGAAACGTTTAAAATCCAATTTTGAGGTGAATTAATTTGTTTTTCTTAGTCGAGTACAATTTTTTTTCATTTGAATATAAATAACTTTTCTCCTCTTCTTTATAAAATGTCAGAACTCTGATCAACACAGGCAGTTCTAAATCAGACAAACCGTCAGCGTGATGCAATCAAACTCTCTAAACTATGTAAAATATTCACTACCGAACTCAATGCAATAGCAGTAGCACTTAACTTTAGTATCTCCTTGATCCACAACAATACAATAATAATTAAATTTGAAATCGAAATAAAACCGTTAAACAGTTTACTGCCTACCTCCTCCCCACTCCTCCACGCTTCACCTTCACTGTTTCTTTCTGTTCAACCGATTCCTTTGAGCAGGTATGTTGTCCTGACTTGCTCTTTGCTCATTTATTATCATTTTATATCATTATTATTATTTATTTTTATTATTCTTTCATGACGTTTATTTTATCTCTATATATTTTTTTTCTTTCCCCGTATTGTTTTTGTTTTATGTGCATCTCCTGTACTTTTTTAGCTTTATATTATATCTTGCCATTGTTAGTTGTTTTTATTCTTATCATTGTATCTTATCTTTGTATTTTTATTCTTATCATTGTATCATTTTATATCTTTTTAGCCCTGATGAAGCCCTCCCTGCAAAGTGGGGCGAAACGTCGGAAAATAAATAGTTGTAAACTATTTTTGTTTCACTTTTGACCGCAACCCTGACCATCTTCTTATATATCAATTTTTACGGTCAACTATATATATATACAATAATAATTAAAGATCCAATAAGCACGTTAAATGCTTAGGTTATATGTATCTGAAAGACCCGAAACGTTCCTGCATCCATTCCTACCTAACCACTTAACAAAATCTGGGTGCGTCAGTAATAATTTGTTACTAATTATTATTATTGTAAGTTCAAAAAATAAATATAAATCGAAATATATGGTGTTGGTGAACATTGAAGTTTTATGTCATTAAACAATAATGAACGAACGAATAAAGGTTTTTAAAGAAAAATAATCAATTATAACATTATTCATCGTGTAGGAAAATAATGAATCCAGTTTTAATTATTTTATTAAACAGTTAATGTCAGTTCAAACAAATTGTGAAAGAGAACCTCCTCGGCCATGAGATGTATTATTTTACCAGTTCGTCACCAATACAAATTAAATAAACAACAAACCTTTATAACTAATACTAATACTCATGAACGGTATCGGATTGCGTACACGTCAAGGAAGTAACGTATCGAACATCGATTGAGGAAGGAACTGATATGATCAGTATCCATACTGAACCGTCCTGTTTTCTACTAACCCAATGAAGTCATTCAAAAACGTTTATTGGCAAATATATCGTTATATTTTTTCTTTTATATAACTACCGAAGTACTCTACTGTTTAGAACAGCAAATTTTAACAAAACAAAAACAGTAGAGACAAATACTACGCCAGGTAGGCCTCTTACAAAGCAAAATGGCTGTAATTATCAAAATATAAATAAACAAACCAACCCAAAAAAAAAAAAAATCCAAAACCTGGACCTGACGACAAAGGGCACACACTTGGCTGGCAGAGAGAGACCTTTCCAGCGAACAATATGTGACAGAAGGGCTGATCGGAAAAATCCCCAGGCTGGCCAACAGACAAAGGACCTATAGATTGGAAAGGTGCCAGCCCTGTCAGAGTCCGGAAACAGAACGTCAACATATCAACTTATATTTTCTTCTCCTCGGCCGTTAAACACTTCGCTTGAGGCATTATATATTGTCGAATTACATCTGAGTCAGTTGGTTAACATTCACTTTGTATACTGTTTATTTTAAAATTACTATATATTTACATAATCCATTGGCAATGACATATCTAAACCTTCCTGGTTCGCTAAAAATATCAACCAAGAAGATCAATAAGAAGAGGAAATATAATAATTAACATTAGCCTAATAGTCCAGTAAAAATTTATGTTAGGCTAGATATAATTGTAAACTAATTCATTGTAATTTAAAAATATTTATAAAAGACGTTATAAAAAAATTTACCATTCCCTAAGGGTGCGTTGGCCTAAAATGCCAGATATTTCAAAATGACCACCATATATATTTAGGATCATAGCTATCCAATTGAGCTGAAATACAAGAAGCTTGAATATGAAACTTTTTGAAATTTAAAGAATTATATTGCGCAAATTTTGGTATTTTTTTTTTTCCCGAACCCTCTAAAACAGAAATAAAAGTGAATTAGTAAGTGCATTACTATGAAAAAAAGAAAATGTAATTCGTGTTGTGTCTTACCTTTTACTACATTTGGTATTTTAAGGTTACCTGTTATGTTTAATATCATATATGAGTTATCCATTCTAAAAAAGGAGCTATTTTAAGTCCGGAGGTGAGGGGCCTCCTCGTATATTTTGGTATATAAGTTGTGTATGTACCGTATACTTATGAAATGTCATCCTCAATTCTAATAGGAAACTTAATGATCTGAAGTTTTTGTTTATGCCGAGCAAATCATTTACAATGAACAGATTTCATTTTTCTCTTCTTTATTACGTTTCTTATTAATTATAGAGAAATAAAAAGTTTACTCATTAAAAGTTTCCGTTTACAATATTTTGTTTCAGTACACTCCTACCAAAATTAGGTTGTTTTTTTTTATTGGAGAAGGCAGATGACGTGTATTTTCTATAAGAAAATATTAAAAAAATTTATCTAGACTATATAACAGGAACAGTAAATATCCTTGAAAAATAGTTATTGCAGGTCACGATGTCTGTGAGGGTTTAATTTTATTCTAGAAAAAAATAAAATTTTCGTTCATTTTTTATTCAACACTCAATATCTTGAAAACTACCAAGCACACAATAAAAAGTAATAACCGTTTTTTAAAGTGGAGTAAATTTACTAATAGGCGAGCCCTAATGAAACTTTTTTGTCCATAACTTATACGTTCAATATTTTGTTATTGAATATAGTTTTTCAAACTCTAATATGTTTTTCAAATAACGAATAATATAATTATTACACAAATAACAAATAACATGTTTATACTTCGATTTAGATTCATACTGGAAACAACTTTATATATTTTTCATTATACGATATTACTCTACTCTTATTAAGGGAAAATGTATTATGTCTGAAAAATGTATATGTTTCTTTATGAAAACATATTTATTAAATTTATTCCTATGTTTCTTTTCTTCGAATTTCACAGCTTTAAATTGCATCGGCTTTTGAATCTATTTTTTTTATAATTATTTTTAAAAAGTGGTGCAATGTCTTCCTACTTATCAACTAACTTTGCTCGTCTTAAAAACAACAATGAAAAATATTTTGATAATCAGCAGTGTAAACTTTCCGTTTTTGTTTCATTTACATATTAAGGAAGCGATAAATTGTAGACTTCTGTACAGTCTAGAAACAAGTTTAAAACCTCATGCCAATGTAATTCACTTTTTAGATACGGGCAAGGATCTATATAAAATAGATTATCTTTATGGTTTAAATGAGAAAAACTATTTAATTATTTACCATGATTTTTGTTATAAAACAACTGATAACCCCAAATTAAACTAAAATTAGACTAATTAAATCAGGAAGATGAATAGCTAATAATGAGGGTTGAGACTGGGACGCCCCTACCGCTGTGACCAATCGGTTAGTGGATCCCCGCTCCAAAATGTTATGCATTCATGGCGTCATCATGTTCATCCATCATGTTCATCCGCTGCTTCCTCCATCCCCGTGATGAATTAATAATCGATATTAGCGGCCTTGTTCTTTCCCCAGCCTACGGTTCGCTCCGTCGTCAAAAATCATGATAAAATTTCACTATCTAATGCTGCTAAAACATCCGTAACAATCGCTACATATGCCTCACTGACCAGATCAACAAAGGGTTCAGAATCTCATTCATTTTAAATGAACTAGCAGTCCGAGAACCAGGAGAAGAAAAAAAAATACAAATTACTAATAGCTAATAGGTGCGAATGTGTTCAATTCATTGTTACTTAAATTTAATTTTCTTTGTCTTGTGCATAAATTATTTTATTATATTTTTATTATGCGATCAGTTTTATTTAATCATATTTTTGATGTAGATTCATATTTTTATTTATAAAAATCAAGTAGTATTATCTTTTAGTTATATATTCTTTATTATTATTATTTTAAATTTAGTTTTTTTCTTTTAATTGTTGTTATTTTAATTTTTTTCGTTCTATTTCTGCATATATTATGTGAAAGCGTATTTGAACACTCATGCGTGCCCTTAATTTGTGGCAGATTGTATTAATTATTTTCAATCAAAATATTAACACAGTACACCAAATTCCATAAACAAGATTTTACTTTTTTTTTTTTTTGGTGAATATTAAAAGTTCTCAATATTTAAATTTAATTTAAAATAAAAACGTTTGTACCTTATAAGCTCATTAGCCGAGTTCTTGTCCTTTAAACTTTTTTTTTCTTCTTTTTTATTTATTTATTGTTATTCACAACTTTACATTGTGATACATTTAGTAAATTTGATCTCAGTTAAATTGGAGTGTTACAGGCGTGTAGAGAAACTACCCATTGGTAGCACTCTAATGACGTTGTACATTAGCAGGTCTCGTGGCCATCTTCTTTTCAGTCGCCACAGAGGATTGTCAGGAATGGAAGAGGAAGCAACGTTAGAAACTAGTGGGTTTGGGTAGTTAGGAGTTTGTAATGGAAGGAGTGATATCTGGTTCGGGTTAGATCGGTTACATATGGAACATTTAAGGTCTTTATGTATGATTTTGTCCTTTAAACTAAACGTAAAATCTTTAGGAAACAACTTAAACAAATTTTCTTAAGGGTCAGGGGGGTTTACCATAAATTTTTTTAACAATACCAGATTTTTTCTACCACAATAAAAATGTCAAATTTTGTAAACA
>NW_027115534.1:916247-919759 GCF_000696795.3 Halyomorpha halys
TTTATTTATAAAAATCAAGTAGTATTATCTTTTAGTTATATATTCTTTATTATTATTATTCTAAATTTAGTTTTTTTTCTTTTAATTGTTATTATTTAAATTTTTTTCCTTCTATTTCTGCATATATTATGTGAAAGTGTATTTGAACACTCATGCGTGCCCTTAATCTGTGGCAGATTGTATTAATTATTTTCAATTAAAATATTACCACAGTACACCAAATCTAACAAGAAATTCCATAAACAAAATTTTACTATTTTTTTTTTGTGAATATTAAAAGTTGTCAATACATTTAGAAGATAAACTACAATTAGATATGGATTTAAGGATTATTTGGCGAAAATCCTACATATTTATATAGAGCCGGATAAAGACAGCTAGAGGTTTACTTTTATATTTAAGTTATTTACTATTTTATTTTACTTAATAATGAGTATGTAAATTTAATTTAATTTAAAATAAAAACGTTTGTACCTTATAAGCTCATTAGCCGAGTTCTTGTCCTTTAAACTTTTTTTTTCTTTTTTAGACGTTTAGTTTAAAGGACAAAATCATACATGAAGATTTTGTCCTTTAAACTAAACGTAAAATCTTTAGGAAACAACTTAAACAAATTTTCTTAAGGGTCAGGGGGGTTGAAATTGCCAATTGTCTACATGTGCCTACGGTCTTAGAATCATGTTTTGATTTATCGAAATCCATGACTCGCAAAAGAATATTCTATTGAAAGATGGCTTCACAATTCAAACAACTACGCCATTATAAAAAAACATTACAATGCCATCAATAACATAGGAACATAGATTATTAACAAAAAGGTTTAATTGGACACTTCTTGTGTTATATTATTCATTTTTATTAAAATCAGGACTTCAGAAAAAAATCAGACTAAAGTATTAAAATACGAATTTTTTTGAGACTTGGGATTATGAAGTTATCCGAGTTTGAAGTAAAGCGCAAATAAGAGATCTATGAAACTTAGGCATGTATTTAACTAAATTGGTTGTGAGTAAAGCTGTTTATTATATATAAACTGCATATAATTTTATAATTTCTTAAAATATGCTTTATTTATTTATTGACTGTTTGCTTTTTTAAGTTTAAACAATACCAAATTGTTTATTTGATCATCCAAACCCCAAATTGTCTAATGTTATGTTAATACAATAAATAAAATAAATTGGAATGTCGAAATTTTAACGGCAGGAGACGTGTATTAGAGAATAACCTAAAATGTGAGAAAATGATATTCATATTTCAGTCACACTGAAAATTTTTTGACGGAATAGAAGTCAAAAATTTGCATTGCTATTATAATACCAACAAATTTAATGCTAAATAGATATCAACCACTTGACCCCCTTCTTTTCATTCGCACATCGGAGATTAATTTGATGAATGTTGGAATCTCCTAAATTTCTCAAGAATCGATATATTACCAACAATCGGCCATTTTATTCCTTGACCATTTAATGGGACTACTGCTGTAACAAGAGTCTGTCGTTCGAATTTAAATTTTATACAGAAGAAATGCAAATCTAATAAAATAATTTTTGCAACTTATTTTTTAATTATAAAATATTTTCCTTATTGTTTATATTCCGTGAAACCGATTTGGTACGAATGCATTTTTTTTGATACTGGAAATCATTTAAAAAATAGTAAGATGTGAATAACTTTCTATAAATCGATGATGTAAATGAAGACATAACATTTTTGTTTTTGCCAATAACATATTTTTTTAACAATACCAGATTTTTTCTACCACAATAAAAATGTCAAATTTTGTAAACAACCGAATTACTAAGTTAAGGTACATATAGACGCAGAATTTAATGTTCATTAATTTATTTATTTCACTTCAATAATAACCCAATAGGAGGGTCTCGTCACACATCTTACACATTACATGCTAGAAATAACCATGTAACTTATATAACAACGTTTTAGTGAATTTGGTTTGAGGATTAATACTGAAATGATAAGAACAATATACATTAAATAAAAATGAAACAAAAAATAATAACAAAACCTGCAAATAAAAAACATAAAGGCTGTGTATTTTTTTCTTTCTTTAAGGAATACCACTATTACTTCTTCATTTTTTTTGTTGGACACGTTTTCCATCTCTATTCCTACCTATAATTAAATTACAACAAAATATCAATGTATCTTATCAACCTTTTTACAAACATTTCCATTAATTTATATTAAATTGCATTATATTTTGACATATTCAACAAAATTAATATTTATATAACAATCAGTGTATAATAATAATATATTAATAATAATAATCAGTGTCACCAAAACAAATAGGGGTGATTTCAACCAAAACCTTTTTTAAATAAATTAAAGTTCAATTGTCGAATATCAGAGAGGCTAATTGATAGGCATATAGAAATAGGTCTGATTAGAGAATAGAATATTATAATTAAGAATTACATTTTATTAGATGATATACTGTAACATTAATTTCAGAACAATGAAGATTATAATAGTAGAATAAATCCCTTAACGAGATGAGTAACAATAAAAGAATAATAAAGTAATTAAATAAAAATATATTGATATTTTTATTTAATTAAGCATATTGCTTTTTTCAATTACTACAATGATTGTCATACAGAGTAATATAATCATTATTTATGTTGATTAATAGAAATGTACAAAAAAGGTTGATAAGATATATTTAGTTTTAGTGTAATTATAGGATGGACTAGATGATTGACAATTGTTCTGAAACGTCTTCAAGAAGAAAATAAAACATAAGGGTATTCTTACAAAAAATATATAGAAAATTAAATCGTTATAAGCAAGTTGAAAACTTAAAAATACGAGCAGAAAGAAAACAAGTGAGAATCAATAGATAATTAAAATTTTGTTAATACAATAGAGAAAGATAGGATCTCTAAACTACCACGGCCTAAAGTTTGTGGTATTCCAGAGTTTTGTTTCTTTCTATGAGTATTTTGTTCCACGTTCTTTTGATTTGATGATGTTCCTGTTTATTTAGTATAAATAAACTCTTTTATGATAGACTATTATAAGCTAATGATGTAACAAATTTTTTCAACTCCTTTCTGTTTTTTGAAGATAGATTTATTTCGGGACCTGACCAAGTTTAGGTGGTAAAAATCATAATTATTTACTTTTTTCAATTAATTAGCTAATTAGTAAGAGTTAAAACTTATAAACAGCAGAAATTTGTTCTCGTGTTATGTATGGTAAAAGCTTACTTATAAAATGATTATTATTATTTTATTTATAATTTCTTGAGATCTTTATTGAGACTGGTTAATGTTGTTTAATAAATAAATTTAAATTTTATCCTTTTTAGTATTAAAATATTTTATTCTCTTTATAAGCCCGACGTTTTGGCCAATTCGGCAATCGGCCCAGGTCAATTCAACAATTTCTCTATTAAACATTAAAACATTAGGTAAACAATTTTTTTCTTAATAAGCATATTCTAGATTATGTCTAATTACCTAATTAGTCAATTTTCACAT
>NW_027115534.1:919809-948419 GCF_000696795.3 Halyomorpha halys
ATTTTTTTAACAATACCAGATTTTTTCTACCACAATAAAAATGTCAAATTTTGTAAACAACCGAATTACTAAGTTAAGGTACATATAGACGCAGAATTTAATGTTCATTAATTTATTTATTTCACTTCAATAATAACCCAATAGGAGGGTCTCGTCACACATCTTACACATTACATGCTAGAAATAACCATGTAACTTATATAACAACGTTTTAGTGAATTTGGTTTGAGGATTAATACTGAAATGATAAGAACAATATACATTAAATAAAAATGAAACAAAAAATAATAACAAAACCTGCAAATAAAAAACATAAAGGCTGTGTATTTTTTTCTTTCTTTAAGGAATACCACTATTACTTCTTCATTTTTTTTGTTGGACACGTTTTCCATCTCTATTCCTACCTATAATTAAATTACAACAAAATATCAATGTATCTTATCAACCTTTTTACAAACATTTCCATTAATTTATATTAAATTGCATTATATTTTGACATATTCAACAAAATTAATATTTATATAACAATCAGTGTATAATAATAATATATTAATAATAATAATCAGTGTCACCAAAACAAATAGGGGTGATTTCAACCAAAACCTTTTTTAAATAAATTAAAGTTCAATTGTCGAATATCAGAGAGGCTAATTGATAGGCATATAGAAATAGGTCTGATTAGAGAATAGAATATTATAATTAAGAATTACATTTTATTAGATGATATACTGTAACATTAATTTCAGAACAATGAAGATTATAATAGTAGAATAAATCCCTTAACGAGATGAGTAACAATAAAAGAATAATAAAGTAATTAAATAAAAATATATTGATATTTTTATTTAATTAAGCATATTGCTTTTTTCAATTACTACAATGATTGTCATACAGAGTAATATAATCATTATTTATGTTGATTAATAGAAATGTACAAAAAAGGTTGATAAGATATATTTAGTTTTAGTGTAATTATAGGATGGACTAGATGATTGACAATTGTTCTGAAACGTCTTCAAGAAGAAAATAAAACATAAGGGTATTCTTACAAAAAATATATAGAAAATTAAATCGTTATAAGCAAGTTGAAAACTTAAAAATACGAGCAGAAAGAAAACAAGTGAGAATCAATAGATAATTAAAATTTTGTTAATACAATAGAGAAAGATAGGATCTCTAAACTACCACGGCCTAAAGTTTGTGGTATTCCAGAGTTTTGTTTCTTTCTATGAGTATTTTGTTCCACGTTCTTTTGATTTGATGATGTTCCTGTTTATTTAGTATAAATAAACTCTTTTATGATAGACTATTATAAGCTAATGATGTAACAAATTTTTTCAACTCCTTTCTGTTTTTTGAAGATAGATTTATTTCGGGACCTGACCAAGTTTAGGTGGTAAAAATCATAATTATTTACTTTTTTCAATTAATTAGCTAATTAGTAAGAGTTAAAACTTATAAACAGCAGAAATTTGTTCTCGTGTTATGTATGGTAAAAGCTTACTTATAAAATGATTATTATTATTTTATTTATAATTTCTTGAGATCTTTATTGAGACTGGTTAATGTTGTTTAATAAATAAATTTAAATTTTATCCTTTTTAGTATTAAAATATTTTATTCTCTTTATAAGCCCGACGTTTTGGCCAATTCGGCAATCGGCCCAGGTCAATTCAACAATTTCTCTATTAAACATTAAAACATTAGGTAAACAATTTTTTTCTTAATAAGCATATTCTAGATTATGTCTAATTACCTAATTAGTCAATTTTCACATTAAAACAAAAATTAAAATTCTATACCACAGTCACCTAATTACACTCAAAAGAAAAATCTTGAATCCATTTACATATCTGAAAATATTAATTATACAGTGAATTTCAAAACAGACACAAGAAATCTGAGCAAACACTATGCGGAGATATTAAGTAAAATTAACCTTGATAAGAATTTTACTAATAAAATAAAGAGGAAATTAACCAAAAATATAGTTATAGTAAATAATTGTAATACTTGACCTAAGTGGAGGGAATGTTACAAACATTGTTGAGATAAATTTTAACAAATTGGTGACTGTGAAAAATTTTAATTTTTGTTTTAATGTGAAAATTGACTAATTAGGTAATTAGACATAATCTACAATATGCTTATTAACAAAAAAATATATGTATACCTAATATTTTAATGTTTCATAGACATATTGTCGAATTGATCTGGGCAGAGTAGCCTGCATGAAGTTGTGGTTTTTAAATTATTTAGTTCTAAATTGTATTAAGGTAAACTCATTCACAAAGACCTTAACATCCCATTCGTTGCAGATTTGACCCAAAACAGATATGAGTCTTTTCATCCTTAACAATCCCTGATAATCCTCCGAGGCGTCTGAAAATAAGATGGCCACAGGACTTTCTAATTTAAATTAATGTTTGAAGTACCACCAATGGGTGGTTCCTTCCCAAGATTTTCAAGTGTATATGAAACATACAACATATTTACCTATTGTATAATTTTGTACAGTTGTAAATTACATTAAATAAATAATAAAAAAAAAGTATTAAGGTAAGATAAATTATAAATAATATTGTTAATTATTTTGAATTGTTGAGGATCATAGATGTAACAAAAGCTGTTTTGTAATAGATTGTCCCTGAGGATGGCTGAATTGGCCAAAACGTTGGGCTTATATAGAGAATAAATAATAATAATAATAAATAATAAATAATTATTTTGAATTGTTGAGGATCATAGGTGTAATAAACGCTGTTTTGTAATAGATTGTCCCAGAGGATGGCTGAATTGGCCTAAACCTCGGGCTTATAAAGAGAATAAAATGGATAAAATTTAAATTTATTTATTAAAAAACATTATTATTATTATCAATAATAAAATTATTGCTAATGTTTTATGCATCGTGCTCCTTTACTAGATAAGGACCGACAACCTCATAGGAGTTCACTACTATATATTTTCAAGGGTTACTAATGATACTTATAAATGACTATAGAGCATTTTGATTAATAAGACAATAAATATAAGGTGTGAGGCAGGAGAGTGACAGAGAGGGTCGCCTCACGATATTTAAATTCCTCTTGGCTCCTCTTCCAATAACGGGCAGAACCTCCCCCTTCCCCTCCCACCATATTTAGGATGTTCTCCATACCAGTGGCCAACGTATTAGGGAGATTGAGCTGCTTTATATTTAAATCACGATAAGCTTCCCTCGATTTCTCGGCTTTTAGGCCTATCTCAGGATATGAAATAAAATTTCCTAAGGTTTAATTATTTTCCAAGTGAATTATTTTGTAATGTGAATTATTTTCACGTTTTAATACGTTTTAAAGATATTGTGAAAAGACAAAAATACAATCAAAAGAAAAATAAAAGAAAACCAATTCAAAGAAAAATCCCGAGAATACATATTAAACGTAAAATGAGACTTTTTATTCTGAATATATAGAATCATATATCAAATCAAATCATATAGTAATTATTATTAATGAACTACCCTCCTCTCCTCGCAATCACTCATTAAACATTGATCTTTGGTCCTTTTTAAATTTGGTTATTGGCCAATGTTTCACTAAATTCTTAATTTTTTTAATCACTCATAACTCACTCAATAATACTAACAGAGATAAGCAAAATAATGTAAAAAGCTAATTCATGTTATTAACTAGTTTCTATTTAACAATTAGAAATACAAATTTACTGATTACAAGCAGATGTAAGAAAGATTATCAAAAAATCAGGATAAACTTATTAATGCTAAAGAGCTGGACGTAGTAATTAATCAAGCACTGTTTTAATTTTTGAACATAAGGCAGAATAAATTTTTTTTATGAATCGAGTTCAAAAACTTAACTACATCTACATAATTTATACAATACTATCGTAACGTACAAACTACACTTGCACGCATGTATACACGGGAACAGTGTGGCTCAGTGGTAAAGCACTGTGCTACTAACTCCAAGGAACCAGGATCGAATCCGACTGTGACAGATAATTATTTATTTTTGGCCGTGAGTTAAACTTGTGATCAACCCGACCTCATAAAATGGGTACCCTTTTTTTTGGGAAACATTTGGCCGTAGAGCGTGTTCTGGATAATCATCTCCTTACACAACTTTTGGTCAAGTATCGCACCCCTGACCCTTCATGTGTTATAGCAGTACATATATCTGTCAAGAATAAAACTTTTGTAATAGTAATATGTTAAATATAGTAAGTCAAGCTTGAAATTAGTGTGATGTACATAAGTTCAGACAACAATTTTTAAAAATAACTACTCAAGTGCTTATATCAATAAATACATTATATATTGAACTCATTATATAAACTAAAATTACCGATCAATAACACTGGTAACAATAATTAAGTCTCGATTTTTTCTGAAAATTACCATTATATTACAACAAAATTTAAAATTCTTCAATTTTAAAATGGAAATTTACTCAAGCTTATTTTAATTAGCTTACAAATCAATATTACTTGTAAACTCCTAAAAAAAAAAAAAAATTACGATGAATAAAATGAAAATACAAAAAAAAAAAGGTTGTTAAGTATATCAAAAACCAATTTAAAAATCATATTATTTTTATATCATTAATATGAACTAGTAAAAACGTCAAAGGAGAAATAAATTAACTTTCATGATACAATAGAAGGATCCCGAACACGAAGTCTTACGGAGCAACATGAGTTTGGATATCAAGGAGTGATGGATCTCTAGTTGATATATAGTTTTAGACTGTTAATATGAGACGTGCTGCATCTTGCATATAAAATATATTGGAATTTTTAAATGCAAGCTTTAATGTTCAGAAATTGGAAAAGAAAAAGCATCAATAGGTTGAGATACAATACAGAAATATAACAGAATATCTAACAGGATTTGGCAAAAATAAAATTTAACTAAACCCACAATATTCTAAGGAAGTGGCCAGGCGGGTACTTGTTCACGAGTAATATTTCATAAATGACCTCACCTTCATTTTTCTTTTTTTTATACAGATGTAAACTTACATTAATAAATTATATTATATATTAATCTATATTAAACAAACATCAACTTAATAAAAACTCTGATTTAAAGGATATAAACGTCAAAAGTTTGAGATCTCTAGTTCAGATGTGTAAAATCATAACCTAGATTATACGAGCTCATTTCCAATATAATCTACGTTTTATCTGGGTATCCACAATGTGATCCTTCGAGCTAGATCGATTTTTTAAATATTTGACCTTCGGAATTTATTTTTAGCAATATTAAGATTTGCAAATAAATGTTTTATACACTACCGGTCAAAAGTTTAAGATTTGGCTGAGATGGTATTTCTAAAGTTACAACATTATCAATATATTACTTGTTATATCTGCATTTCCTGTTTTCCTATGCTTAACAAAAAAAATATCCAAGGTTTTTTACCCATTCTGTTAAGTATTGTCATTTATTCTGATCAAATTATGAAAATGTTAAATAAAAAAGGTATAAAACTGTTCATCGATAATAATTATTATTTTATTACAAAACTATTAAAATTGAGTTTAAATACGACATATTGCAGTATTAATTTTAATTTTTTAAAAAAAGTTTGGGATCTCTTTGACTCAATCTTACCATTTTGTATATGTGAATTCAACCTCACAAGTTGAAGGTTAATCTTGTATGTTTACGATGAACCTCTAAAATTGTATCATTAGAAAATATGTTTTAGTAACGTTCAAATTTATTTCAAAATGTATGGAATGTTCTCAAAAGATAGTTCTAAACTTTCGACCGGCAATTAATCTATAAAATAAAATAATATATAAGGAGCTATGAAAAATAAAAAAATAATTGTAGTTAATAAAGGTAAAAAATAGATATATTTAAATAAATTTTTTTATTATAATTAAGGCAATTAATAAAGACATGAATCGATTATAAATAAGACAATCGATAGTTGAGAAAAGAGAGATGCAGAGAGTATAAAGAGAGCGGATCGGAGAGAGAGCGAAGGAGCAAGGAAGCACTATTGAGCGGTAGCCTCTGCGCCTGCACCTGTGTGCTCGGCTCCCACATCGATCTTCACCTCCCGATATATTATCGGCTTACAGGCTACTTTTGTTAAAATCGAAATCGAAATATGTCAAAAACTAAATATACTATAGCCCAATATACATATCAAAATCCAGAATCATAGGTCACATAAGTACTTATCCTTCCATAAACATCATGGAAATCGTTATATTTTATTGAAAAATCAATAAGGGATTTCAAAACGTATTTAAAATAAATAGTTGAGGAGTATTCAACCAAAATATAAACTATCCACATCTCAAAAGTAAAGTTTTTTCCGACCGATTAATTCTGCATCTAAGACATATTCAGTTGGTTTTAACATTTTAATTTTTCCCAGCTAAATAGGTGTTAAAAACAATACAATTTTTAAATTTTCCATTATAATTTAACTTATCTACACGAGATTGTTTCAAAATAATTCTTTAATAATAAATCTAAAGTGAATATATTGACTTTTGATAGAAGGAAAATATAACAATATAATGAAAGAGAAGCTAGTATAAATACCTGCTCATAATATGAAACACCACGATACTATGATCCGAAGATCCTGAACCAAAGCTATTTTCGATGAATCACAAATAACAGTGCCCCACCATGTTCTAGTTGTCTACATAAACCTCCAGAGACTTTCGAAATTCAGTTTTCCAAGGATTTAAAAAAAGAAATACATTAATTACTGTATATTAAAGAACTGTTTGGTGTAGGATGGTATACACCCGTCCTGATGATTAGATTGGCCAAGTCTAGAATTCCTGGGATGCTCTTATAATCGAACTAATGGACAAAACAAATAATAAAAAAATGGGCATTTAACTAATTTAGTTCAAAGGAGTTCCCTCTAACCAACTTCGCAGTTACATTTACGGTCCAGGATACTTTCATCATTATAAAATTAAAAAGAAAAAATCAAAATTCGATATATCAAAAAAAAAATCAAAATTCTAATTTCTTAAAATGGAATGGTAATATGGAATTCCATTTAGTTATTAAGTGAAGTAGATGTCCTATAGGTTTTAAATATAAATAATGGTATTGATGGATTCCAAAAGTAACTATGTAACTTTATAACCCATTTTTCAGTTTTTAGGTAGCATAGGGTCATAATTATATATTAAGTAATAGAAGTAAAAATTGGTTTGTAGATGGTGAGGAGGATATGGACAGGATAGGATATTGATAGAGCGCGAAGAAAAATATTTATTTTTTAATCGACAAAAAAAAATCAATTTTTAATAGCTGTGCAATATCATTCCAAAGTTCTGCACTTCAACATCAAACATGTGGTATATTTGTACAATTAAAGAGAGTATTTGAAATAATAAAACTAATACATGTCTCAGTTACTTTAAAATATTACTTAAATTAAAGCCAATTAATACGTTTTAAAAGAGGTGTTCCATATTACTAACATCACCATGTAGGAAAAGATCTAGAAAAAAAGATACAAAATGGCTTTCTTTGTAAACGGTAAGAAACTAAGTTAATAAAAATCACTAAAAGTCACTACAAGTTGCCTGCATAATGTTTGAAAAACTGGAAATCAATTTCGAAAAAGTCTCTTTGACTCAACAGGTCCAGATAGACTTGATGAGGAACAATTATTTATGAGAACTAGTTCCGTAATTGTTGGGGAGCATAATCATCAGATCGAAATATCTAAGTGCTCCGTAACATCTTATTATTTGTTTTTTATGTATATTTATAGACGACTTGAAAAAATAATAATCAGAATAACAAATTATTTCTAAACAAATCAATTAATTTTAGTAATTGAGACATATTGTTAATTAATACTATAATCTACTTGGAAAGCGAGACATCCAATATCCTAGTCATGGACAAACACTAAGGATCCTTATCTCCTCTGAAGCGCTTTGAAATGAGGTAATATGGGGATACTGTATGGAACTAATTGAATCCAGTATAATAGGAAGGGACGGAGTGTATCAGTAATTAGAACATGAATATGTACTCTATGTTCAGTTGAGATCGGACTGATATGTTGATAGAGTCTCTGTTCCATCACCTATGTCTATGTACCTGGCTAAGGTCTCTAATGATAATGTATAGGCCTCTATGCCAATGTGTCAATACCTAGAATTGGATCCGTATCAATGCCTGAAGGCTGGAGACTGATTATGCGGAAAGTGTCAAAGTATAATTAGAATGTATCTTTAGAAAAAACAAAACAACGAATTTAAGAACTTCAAAACAAAACTAAGCTACAGAACAGTTTATAATAATAGAATTTAGAGTAAGTGCATTTATTCCGAGCTGAAACCCTTTACAATGATGCCGACATAGTCAGATGCCACTACGATGGACTGGACTTCTTGCGATAATGGCCGATGATCAATTTCCGAGGAAGATTCTAGACGAAAGGTTACACGACCGGAGCAGGACGACCTAGGCTGCGCTGGGCTGAATACGACAGATGACTGTGGTCCATGTTGCAGGCAGCTTTGCTCTCTCGTGCAACGCCAGTTAAGAAAAAAACGAAAAATAAAGTAATAAGTCCCATACACCGTCTATACCCATATACCGTGCCTGAAAAGTACATCAACAGTTACCTATCAGACTTGATACATAATAAATAAAGAGAACACACTAAAATGTTAGTTCTAGTGGTCATTGCGGTTATGTTGAACACTCAGTTATAAAACAATTGGCATGCCTATGAGAACAATAAAGTCTCGAAAGTTCCCCAAATTATAAGAGGTATATTATTGACTGAACCTCAAGAACCTTAAAAATACCCACACAATACCCAGAAATTATAAAAGACAGTCAATTTTATAATAAAACCGCACACTTCGTGTCTGTAACAATCCAGTTACTGACCTGTCGATCACCGTATCTACAAAACTAAAAGGCCAATATAGATTAAAACTATCCTTAGGACGTGACTAACCACTACTAATACAAAAGGTTTTAAAAATATACAGTTCTAATAAACATTGAGGCATTTACAACAGTTTGTCATAGAAACAGTAATACGTAATTGTCATAATAACATATTATGTTATTAATGCAGGACCACATATTATGAAACCAATATTAATATCTCATAACTCACAAATACTGAACCTCACAGATACGTTCCTCATGGTTACCTTGAAACATTATTATTGGACAATTAATCACTAATTAAAAATTTAGCATTATAAAGTTGCGCCGCAAGCGATCAAAATTAGATGATTAGAAATAATTTTTTTTAATTACTCATTTCAAGTTGAGATTAGTCGACATTTGAAACGGAACTGCCACTATATGCAGCTCAATATACCTTGATACAGAAAGGATCGATTGAAACATTCACATTTTCCAAGCTGGCAAGCAGCCTTTATTCCAAAAAAATTAACACATTTTTCTAGTAAAAAGTGAAATAGGTTTAGATGAATATAAGTTCTTCAATTTTTATTATTCATTTTCTAATACGTTAGTTCCACAAGAGGCCAAAAGTTCCTATATTGTATGTAGCATTATATTGTAAGCAACACAAATCAATATACATTATTATCATTCCCTCAGTAGACACTCACCAAATAGTCTGGTGTAATAAATGGAAAAAAGAGATTTAATTACAAAACAAAAATTTTGAATCCTATAAAAATAAAAAATAGTTTATTATTCTGGGACTAGGTCTCTTTAAAACAATTACAAAGGCAATTTTAATTCGTCATAAAACAGTGTGGCCACACTTAAATATGACTTATATACAAAGAGGAAAAACTAGATTAATAAAAAAACTAACTAACTAAATAAAAACAAAACAAAAGGTTAATTACAAAATATCTGTACTACTACAATAATGGGTCAGATTGGTGAAGCAAAAGGTAGTTAAGTATAAGGGATTTAAACGAGGGAAGTGTTGGTACATGACGTATGTTAGAGGGAATGGAGTTCCAGAGATATGCAGCTCGGGTAAAAAACAATATATCAAAGGCAGCAGTTCGGTGAGATGGAGGTAGATGTCAGATAAACAGGACCTGGTAGTACTGGACAGAGAATTTGAATTGCAAGTTTTCTAGGATATAGGAGGGGCGTTGAGTACTAACTGCTTGGAATAAGGGATAAAGGAAACTAGGAAATGCTGGCTTCAGAAGGATGGATAGAGCCACTTTAGCTCGGCGTAATACTGGGTTATATGCGTATCTCTGATGATCCCGAAAATAAGTCGTACTGCTCAATCCATAAGACTTTACAGTTTAGATTCGAGATTATTCAAGAGTCCACCATATACCAGGCACCCATACTTTTAAAGTGGGGGAAAACAAGAGAGAAAACTAAGAGTTGACTGGTTTTAAGTGGAAGGAGATAACGGATTCTATTGAATTGCTTTAAGGTAACTATGGTTCCACGGGAAATTCGGGCAATGTATTGCTTCAAGAGTAAAGTTTGATCAAAAGTTGCACTGTTGAATTTCAAGGGTGAATTTCAAATAACGAGCCAGTTTTAGAATTCTATCGATTTTAAAATCGCACCCTGGTGCATCGATTTATTTTAACTTTTCCAATTTCTTATTTATCAATTATGCTTACATATTAGTTATATATTAGTTGCATTTCCTTAATATGATTTTCGAGATGTTGAAAAAGAAAATATTATCTTATGCTGTTATAATATTGGTGGTATAATAATTGAAAACTATTGTATAAATTAAAAAGATAAATCCTAAAACCAATAGTTATTCTAAATAAATAAACCTTAGATAACTTAAATAAGGATCCTAATATATTAAAGATACGAAAAATAAAATGTGCGTTCGATAAGTTATTAGCATTTTAATTTTCAACACGTCCGAAAACATATAAGGGCCTATATAGTTACATCTACATACATAAAATATAGCGGCAGCAGCATCGAGACCATCTGGTAACAACCTTGCCTCAGAGATGACCAGGTCTGCAAAATACTAGAAGATGCATCGAAGACCGGACATACCCATTATCTATACGTTGGCAATGTAGTGGTTTGTAAGAAGATTAGGCGTCTTTGGCGGACGGAACAGATTGGGGTTGACCGCATGTTCATACGCTGTAAGAAGATGATGGAGACTCTCCGTGACGTGGAGCGCCAAAGAGAGGTGACATTCGCATATCACCAGGGAAAGACGAGGACTGAACGAAACCTTACAGGGATTGCGCCGTCGATACTTCTGGTGGAGTATGAAGCGCACTAGTCCTCTATGGTCCTCTTTGGCGCTCTGGTGATATGCGCGGTAGACTTTTTCAACTTTCCTACCCACTGCAAAACATCGAAAGCATACACACTTGTATCAGTTGTGAGCGTAAATGGTTTTCCGAAATCGGGAAATGCTAAAACTGGTTCCTGTTGTAGCTGCTCAATCCATTTTCGGACGTTATGGGCCATATTTGGCGTCACTACTATCGTGCTCCCTTTCTTTAACAAATTGTTGAGGGGCACAAGATACTTTGCCATGTCCGGAACAAACCTTCTATAGTAATTTAACGCCCCCTTCAATCGCCGTATTCCTTTTACGTCTGTTAGTACCGTCATCCTTTGTAGAGCCGACAACTTCTGAATTTCTGGACCCTGTTTCATAATAAAGTACAAACGAATACTATTAGTCTTTTTCGATATAACTTAATACAATTATACTGACTTGTACAAAAGTTACTTGTACTTTAGTACTTTTTAACTCCTGCAATATTACTAATAGTCCTCCCTATTATGAAAAAAATAAGTATTAGTATAATTAACACGTTATTTCTATACATGTATTTTGAACTAATTCTATTAGCTTTCATTATGAAACAGGGCCCAGGTTTCACACCTTCCTTGAAGATAGTATACCCCAAAAAATTAATCTGGTCTTGCCCTATCGTAGACTTTTCTCGGTATAACTTGAGTCCAAAGTCTCTTATCCGCTGGAACACACTCCTTAAATGGTCCACGTGGTCCTTTTCTGACCTAAGTCACTAGCAGTCAGACTTGACAAACTGCTTCATCCAATCCTCTCAAGAATTCGTCCATGAGGTTCTGAAATGTAAAGGGGGCATTTTTGAGACCAAATGGCATTGTGGTAAATTCATAATGGCCTCGTTCAAATATAAATGCGGTGTTATGCTGGTCCCTGGAGTCCATTTTAATTTTATGGTACCCTGCCTCTAAGTCTAATGTGGTAAAAATGTTAGCACCGCCCAAGCTGTCCAGAATGTACTCTTACTTCAGGGTAGGGTACTTCTCATCAACCGTATTTTCATTGAGCTTGCGATAGTCAATGTCTAGAGTTGTAACTCGGTATTTTTCTTCGTTCTCACTTGGTGCATTCTTTTTCTGCACCGCCCACAATGGACTGTTATAGGGTGAAGTGCTGTCCACGATAATCCCTTGTCGTTACGAAGGTAAACTTTCTGTTTGATTCCTAATGTGCTGTCGCAAAGCCTAAGGATAACGCCTTTTCTTCACGTAGGTCACCCTATCCTGTTTCAAAGGTATTTCATCCACAGTTTTTCCCGTGGTCCCTACTACATTTCTCTCTTTAAAAAAAATATCGTCGTACTCGGTGAGTATTTTGTTCTTCCAACTCTCTTCCTAAGTAATCGCGCCTACTCTCACCTTCCCGTTACCCATGAGTTTCTGGCAGCCGTATTTCTTCCCTCCAATTCTAATCTCTCACTGTGGATTAACTTCCATCGGTTCAGGCTTGTTTTGTTTCCTCCGCCGATACATATAGGGACACTGTCGGGCAATATGTCCTTCTGTTCCACATTCAAAACATCGAGTGAGGGGAATTGTGCCGGCTTTACCACACCCATGGCACTTGCGGTCTTCTCGTCGGCCTTTACTTATTTTTTCCCGACTCAATCTTCTCTCAATGGTCCCCGTCATTCCTTGGGTTTATCTTGATATTCTCTCCTCCGCCATGTTGGTTGATTAATTCCATCGTCCGCTTTCTTTAATCTTTCCTTGATAGCTCTCCAAGGGGTCTCCTCGTCCGCCTGAATCTGATTGATGCCCCTCTTTACTCTGCAGGCGACTGCTGTTTTTAATGCCTCTGCATCTTCATTCACTATGGAGTAGATTTTCGATAGACTTTACTACAATTCTGCTTATAAGTCGGTCACCACCTTTTATGAAGAGCTACAGTTCTACCGTTTCCCCGGTAAACCGTCCGAGGTCAGAAATGGCCTTACTCAAGTCTTGGGCGGTTGCCGTACGTACTTTTATCCACTCTAGTGTGGTGGCATGGGCTTCCACTAGAAAGGCTTCCGGTAGTGGAGCAAGCTCCAGGGGTAGAGGATTCACCGCCATGGGAGATGCGTTCTCGAACCCATTTTGATTAAAAGCTTCCAAGACTGCTTGTCTGACGATTCCATTTGCAGTCATTATTTAAAAAAATGAGAGAAGAAAAAAAATAGAAGATAAGAAAACAACAATAGAAATTTCTCTTGAAAACAAAAATTACTTCAGTATCTAAACTTCCCAGGTTTCGGTACCAATTAAAGGTTTGTAATATATATATATATATATTGTTCTTACATCTTTATGTAATATATTCATTACCTACAGGTATTTGTATTAAATAAAAAACTTCCTATGCACTTATTTAATAGAATGGGGATTTAGGTCTCAATGTAGGGAACAGTGTTGCTTCCACTTTACTCTTTTAGAGACTTCAATACAAAATTGAAAATACATTTTCAGACATTAAAATTATTTTTTATATTAAGTTTTGATTTGCATTATGTGAATTTCAAACTGAAATATATAGTAGAGTAAAAATTAATTTATTGCCAAAAAAAAATTGTCTGTTAATTTTTATGAAATAAAAAGTGTGAGCATGTATGTAAGCCAACCTTGTAATTTTATTAATCTGTAATTGCAACAAATTTTTGTAGGTCATAAATACATAAAGTTTTATGTTTGCTTCTTCTGTCCTAAATGTTTTTAAGGGTGATGGAAAGGCCAGCACACTCTGTCATTGATAATAATTAATCGTAGCTCGGAAGTAGACAGGATGGAAGGACTATGATAAGGAGCGTGGCAGAGGGTGTTTACTACCTGCCTAATACCTAATAATCACGCAATGAGTCTGCAGCTGTTGCTAGCACAACTCTCAACGGCCATTAAGAGAAAATAATGGCACCTCGTCTCCGTGTAATTCCGTAATGTCTGTTATTCCATCAGGGAGGATATGCTCGTTTACTCCCTCTAACATGGCATTAAGTTAGTTAAAATGTTTGTAATGTTTAACTTACTGATTCAATCCTATGATAATAATTTTCTGCGTTCACCACAACAGGCGACATTTGGAGAACTCGGTATATATTTTTTTTTTGTGAAATACTAACCAATTCAGAGGAGTCGGGATAAATTACTCTTGTTTAGAATCCATTAAAGACCGTAGGAGGTGTATAAAATAAATGAAAGATTCTCCTAATACATGTTATCTGCTTCCAGACTGTAACTTCATTATTCATATACTTTATATTAAAAAAAAAAAAAAAAAAAGCTGTCGCAAAAAAAAAGAAAAACGCACAACTATTAATTGAAGGGTTAAGTAGGAGCAATGTAACATTTTTTTATTTTTTAGAATTTTTAGTATGGAGCCTATCTAGCTAGTCTGAGGTATTCTAACCTCAAAATCGAATTAATAACTGAAATATCTAGATGTAAAAGGGGCTATGTACACTTCAAAACATAACAACCACCAACAAAAAAAATATTAAACTTTGTTTTTTTAAACTTTACTATTTGTAACACAATCCCTTAATTAATCCTTGGCTTGTTCAACAACCAGTGACCACACGTATCCTAGTATACTAGACTATCGAACAAGGGATCACGTAACTCTCAGTGATGTAAATAGGGTTTTCTTGTCTAAATTCGTATCTATTTAATAAAATGACAGGATTCCGAGACCCCTTGCCTCCAAATGTTTCAGTATTATTCTCACAGAATGGAAGTATGTCACTGTATACCTTAATGTATCAACCATAGAAATAGGTTATATCTAATCCGATTTATGTAATAAATGCGTAATGCAACTTACTAATTCATGTTTTTGTTTCTCTGTTTTAGAGGGATCCGGAAAAAAAAAATTACAGAATATTCTACAAATAATATATGACAAGAATTAGTTTTAGAGAAATATCCAACCTATATCCTAAGAATAATTGAGTTGCTATTATTAATTAAGAGAAGGGATTATGTAGATTATATCAAATTACCATTAAATACAGGCGGCAGACGTTTCGGCTCTTTCTGGGGGCGTTGAGTTACAGAATTATTCCTTACAATGGACATAAATAATGATACACTCCTCAATGAAACAATTTTTTTCCTTCTTCAAATGATCGGCTTTATAATTTCATTTTTTCACGTCAACACCTAGTTTTATAAAAGTCTGTTTTACTCACTATTACTAAACGTTTTCAAGGTAAGGAAAGAAGGAGTAGTATCATGAGGTAATAAGAACGGGATGGGGAAACATTCACTCAATTTTTATTGGTGTTGTTAGATTAGATTAGATTTTTATTCAGGGCGATCAACATCTTGGTTATTACGCCCTTTTTTGCTTTATCTTCTTGTCTTTGGCACTCGATAGTTGAATGGAGACTTTTTTCTTTTAACACTGGTCGATATTGGTGATTTATATTTTAGTATAAAGTTTATTATTCGTGTTATAATCTTGAGATTATTTATACAATGCACTCTCTTTATATATATATATAGCAGAAATTAAGATAAATAAAGTTCGTAATAATAAAATTAGAGAATAGCAAATAAACTATTTTTTTTAATAAGAGATATAAAGATCTATTTGTTTATATATATATCAAATGAACTGCAATCCAAAGAATAAAAAGAAGTTTGTCATTTTTGATAAATATTTAATTTTTTAACACGTGTAAAGATTTCTGATACCAAATGTTAACAAAAATAAAAACATACAAATGCGCAAAGTAAAAGAAGAAGTAACAAATTACAAATACATTGCTTATCCTACAAATGATTCCAGCTGCAATCTAGTGGCATGAGTCGAAAGCTTGGAATCAATATGGAGGTCGCTTACAGCGCTACCTCTGGGACTCTCAAGGAACTGTTTACTCCTAAAACGATGCAGCGAGAACTAGCTTCTCTAGGAAATGGATTTTCCGATCAATAAACAGTTTAATAATTTATATATTGTTTCAATGAATCAATAATAGTTAAACAAAGAAATACAAGTATTTTTAACAGTTCTTTGGAAGCCAACAAACAAATCTATGAGAAACAAACGATTATTCTTTAATCCCTATAAATTAAAAATAAAATATTTTTAATTTTACGCCAGCCGGAATGGTCCTGGAATTCTCTGTGAGTCCCCCAGCAAACATGCCATCAATGTATAAACCGTCTTCAGCGGACCCTGTAAATGTTTCTTTGTATATATATTTATTAGGTTAAGCCAATTGTATATAAGTATTTGATGTAAATAAAGATTTAGGAGGTAAGAACAAAAAAAAAAATTAATTTTAAATATCTTTCAAACCAATATTCAAAAAACATTAATCGATTTGGTTGAAAAGAGACAATCTGAAAATAATAATTATCAGATAATGATAGCAACGTCTAATTTGCAAAGCATACAATCGTAAATAAGGTTACATTGTTCCAGTGGGCAGTGCCCATATCCCATACAATCAAATAAGTATTGTATTGACTTGAAGTCAAGTCGATCCTGAAAATAACTTATGAATGTACATAGCGAGGTAAACTTATTAGAAGTAGGAAAATTTAGGGAAATATCTCTTATCCCCAGTTGATGAATCCGATCAAAATTTTTGAACTTGGGTTAATTGACAGGAGGTCGTTCAATGACATAAGTACTAAGTTGTTTGAGATATTATAGTTAATGCTTGTTTCCTATCGGCACCATTAACAAATGCACAAGCGAAATATGTTAATGGTACCAAAACCGTGTTGATAAAAGGCAGGAAAGGAGTCAAATAAATAAATAATCAATTAATTTTTAAAATTTAAATCAGTCCCTACATTTTAATAAGTTTTCCTTTTTTAGTGCATGAAGATTGTGCGAATATTGTCATTCAGTTGTGTTTAAAAATAAAAGTTTTGTGTTTAAATACGACAGCAACACCGGTTATAAAAAAATGGTGTTATGCTCCTTTTTTATAACTTCTAAACCTAGGAATCTAAATAATTAACTTATTCTTACATTAGTCCATTCTTTGTAAGAGAGGTTTATGATGAAAATTACTTCCAATTTCATACTTTTTTAAGTCTATATTTTTTAAAGTTTGCTTTATGAGGAAGCTTTTCCAATCTACAGAAAACTCGTAATTAAAATAGAACTGATATCGCACTTGAAAATTATTAACCACGTTCACAAATGTTATAGCAATTTCAAATAGGTAAAAATTAGAAGTGAAATTTAGATGAAAACAAATATTTTAAGTGAAGAAAACGCACAATAAAATATAAAAATAAAAAAAAAAAAGGAAGGAATTTCATTGTCATTATTTATTTTTTACTCTAAAATTCTAAATTAAGCAAGATCTGTAAAACTGGCTATCAACATATATGAATTATATTTGTAAATTGTAAATAAACTATAACCGTGTCAAAGTACCACCACCACTTTCGTTGTCAATACAACAATAATATCAAATCACATACGAAGAATCTAATTGCAAAGCTCACATTTTTCACCAAACCAAATTTTATAAGAACATGGAAAACCTTTTTAACTTATTGTTTTTAGTTTTTAAAATGTAGGTTGTGGCTACATTGCTTTTTAAAAATGAAAAACCCAAGTTTAAAAACCTTGTTTTATTGAAATTTGAAGATTTATACTGTTGATAATCTTATAGAAAAAATAAATGTTAATGTTTTTAAATTTTAAATAAAGAGGTTTTGAACTTTAAATAAAGAAAATGACCTGGGCAGAATAGCCTGCAAATAGAAATTATAAATTAATGTGAGAAGGATTTTTGTATTGAAGATGTCCCTGAAGATGGCTAGAAAGGCTGAAACGTTGGACTAATGAATAAATAAAGTGTTGAGACGGATTTGGATATAAAATTGATTTATTTAATAAATATTACCTTGTCTCAAAAAATTTTGAAATAATATAATTAAAAAAAAAAAAAAAAAAAAAATTCCTGCAGTGGAGAATGTAAGTTTTGCATTCGAACCGTTTACGTCTTCGTACTTGCATATTTGAAACTTTTTCCTGGATCTAATCTATTTAGAGATGGGAATATATATATATATATGTTCAATATTAGATTAAGAAACGTGTTGGTGTAAACGGATGATATTATTAGCTTTATTAAAGTCTAGTAATAATTTTATAGATATTTATAATAGATTAATCTTAAAGAGAAATGAGATGAACTAGCAAGAAAAGGCTTAGAAACAGAATTAATTGGCCCTGGACTATACTATGGTTACATTATTGATGTAACAAGGAAGGATATTGAATCTTGGGAAACAGATTCGGGTCTCAAAACCCGATATGGAACAATTACAATTCTTCATAAATTTGTAAAAGGAAAAGGCAAAATTTGGCAAATAACGGATAAAAATAAACAACGGGTCTCCTCAAGGGTCATTGGGCGTTAAAAAGAAGGAGATGAATGTAGAGGAAGATTTCACAAGTCGTATGTGTTTGAGGGTGAAGAAAAACTGAGGATATCCTATATGAATGTAAAGTTGTTGCCTTTTAAAGATAGCAATATTTTAAACAGGCACTAATTAAACTAAGGAATAACAAGAATTAACCCAAACGAGCTAATGTGCATCGTTAGAAACATTGAATTCTAATTGAAGATCTAGTCAAGTAAGGGACATTTAAAAAAAAAAAAAATGAACTCTATGAGTCGATGTGTGGATGGGTTTCCCATCTCTTCAGTTGAATAACAAAATCTAGCAATTTTACACATTGCTACCCTTATCGTTTCATAACCATAAACCTCAACATAACATTTGTATTCTCTTATTACCCAATCACTATGATATCACTTTCACACATATAACTTTAAAGGAAATCTTTATGCAAATTATTCTGCACTTTTAATGCTTCAATGAATTATGCTGTTACGTTTTACATGATATAACATGTAACAATCCTGTCACAAACTTGGATACCAGGAACACAACAAAGTATAATAAAAATTATTTGAACAAAGGATGCCACTTTACTTTAACAATATTTTCTTAGAATTTGTTACCGCGCTGTTATTTTAATATTTTCTTTTGAAATGAATTTTCTTCAATGTATATTATATTATAAAAGAATATTATATTCTAAAAGTCTTAGATCTCATATTTCTGGTGCTTTTAATATATATAATAGCAATGGCCATTATGCAAATGTTACGCTTTATAAAAAACATTAAAACAGAAAATAAATAAATATCAAACTCCTAAACACCAGTATTCCCTTTGAGTCAGGCCATGAGAGGATTCTATTATGTTAATCTATTTTCAACAAAATATTAAAGATCGTTTCTCCTTGGGAGTACTTCATCGTTTAAAAGGTAGAAAAGGAGAACGAATAAAAAAAAAAATTAAAAAAAAGTTACAGAAGTGAAAAAGGAAGGGGAAGAAGTGTTTATTAAAATTATGAATTCATAACAAGGGAAGGGTTGGAGGAGAGGGAAGAGGGAGGGGAATGGAACAATGGACGCGCCACCGGGGGCACAATTCTCCTAGTCCTTGGAATTTCAATTGTATATGTGTGTGTGCTCCTGAGTCTGCCTCTGTTTAATTGAATGAATTGCTATCATAATTCAAATAATAAAATATGGTTATTAGAGATCTTCTCGGAATCTGATCTAGATACCAATCGCCATTTTACAAATTCTTCCACTCTTTATTCATTGCTTCTAGTGTAGGTAGTTCCAGCAATCGACATTTATCTCAAGTCTTGGTTAATTTAGTAAAGCGAAGAATTCATAAATAATATTCTTATGATTAAATAAACGAATATCCCTTATTATGTACAATAATTTGACCGAAGAAAAATAATTAAATGGTTATCGTTAATATGAATTAGTTGAATTAATCAAATAATACCAAATTAACATTTATATGAGTAGGGTTAATTGTGATTAAAAGCACAATAACCAACGACGAAAAATTGGATATATACAGCATTCATTAATAAGTTTTTAATTGATTATATTAATCATACAATTAGTCCTGCAATATCCTGAACCTTTTTTTCAAAAGTAAATAATGAAAAAAGTTTAAATGTATATTCTATTGCAAGTTTTATTAATGCTTTTCGTAAAAAATCTGCTCTCAGTTTTTCTAGAAAATAAATTTAATTACATAACGTTATTACTAGTTTAATGCCATAAAAATGTGTAAGCATGGTTAATTGTCAAACCATTTTGAATATGTAGCAAATTAACGTTCAAAATCATCTGTTTGAATTTTTTCAATGTTTCCAACTTTTCTAAATATGTGGTAATATTAATAATTACAATATTCTTTAATTATTTTGGTATTGATTCCTTTAGAATAATATTACAAGCGTAAAAATCAGGCATTAGATAGGTTAGTTGCGTCATAAAAAAGAACTGATTATTTAGAAAATTAAATAAAACAGAACATTGATGAGTGAATTTTTTTCACTTTAAAACTAACGTTTTAGTTTTCATTTATTAATTATCATCAGTATAATTATTAGTTGCTAAAGAAATACAATCTTTAGTTTTGTTAAAGGCGTAAAAACTTTTGGTCATCAACGCCTATGGAATACAATTTTATAATTAGAAATGTAATGTTATTAATGTTCAAGCGGTAATGTAGTGGTAGGTATGAGCCGGTTTCAGGGTCAGTACAGTAAGTTGAGCTTTCCACAAGAAAGAGTCCGCCCTAAACTTTTGATAAGCCTCAGAATAGTTTTATTTCGAGATAGGGTTTAGCCTAGGTCTGTAATAACTCGGAGCTAATTCATTTCGAGGAACCGTTAGTTTAAATATAATATAAACATTATTGTTTTTTTTAATAGTTGAGCCCTTTAGTATGTCAAATTCAAGACTAGATTAACCCTTGACTGACTAACTGGTCCTAAATTCATTTATCTAATTTTAAATTTATATTTAAAAAAATATAATGGATGGTGAGTGTGTAGAGTAGCGTAGAGGCCTACTAGCCGTTGGCCGGGCGGGAAGGAAACAGGACGTCGCGACGTGCCGGGGAACAGTGAGGGGAGCGCGGCGAGCGGGGGGCGGGGCGGTTGCCATGGCGACGTTCTGATTGATTGCCCCTCCTGGCCAATCCTTTTGTTTCAGTCCCGCCCCTTTGTTTGCCACCCACCGATCTTATATAACTCCCTGCTACCAGTCTACCAGCTCAACAGCTTCTCGTACGGTCTAGAGTCAACATCTGCCAGCATGTTCCATAGTCGTAACAACGGGCCAAAAAAACAAATTTCCGAGATCAATTATGTTCTACTCGAGTCTGTGGTAATTTATAAGTATCTTCTCCATCAGCGATAGAAAAATTGATTCCTCAATTTAAATAAAGCAGAAAATTCATGTTTAAAGAAATTGATCTGACCCGGAGAACCGCAATTTAACTTCGAATAAGAGTTTAATATTATCCTTTATAGTTTTCTGATTGTCTTCCATAACTAATTAAAAAAACAAAATAATTTATGATTTAGGAATAACAAACAAAGTAGATTTATTGTAAGTAATGTCACACATTTCTTAAAAGAAAACTATATAGAGTCAGTGACTGGGAAAACTCTGAAACTCTGAGAGTGAATGAATAAACGCTATTAATTTCGCTAATTATCATCACCAGGACTGAAACCACAAAGGTAGAGCAGCTATAGCACATCTCCATCTAACAATTTAGAAATTACTAACATATTACGATATTACGCTAAAACAGTTTATACATATATACACACATACACTCTGAACTTTAGTTAAAATCGGAGAAATCTAGTATTCTTGTGGACTCTCTTAAAACAGCTTAGAAAATATTCCATGAAACGTGGAATACACTAACAATAGCTTTTATTTAAATTTTGCTTCCAAAAAAAAAAAGGTAAAATAATTTTAATTGGACACAAATAAAAAAAAATTATAATGAGTCCTTTAATCATATTAGTTGATATATCAGAAGTAAATTTATTATAAAATCGACGCAAGATCAAAAATCCCTCAAGATGGTAACAAAAGGTTCACCTCAAGCCACAGAGACTATCGAATAACTGAATAACTTTTCTTTTGAAAAGCTATCTCGCCCTCATAACAGCAGAAGTAATACAAGTATAGATTAACAAAAATTATGAAATTAAAAGGTATAAAAAATACCAAATCCATAGAAAAGGATTAAAAATATGACTGTATTTTATAATAATGTTCCTAATTCATCGAACATTTTCTGGATCCTAACATACTCCTAATTTCAGTAATCATCCATCATTCATGAATAATATGTATCTTGCAAAAAACAAGTAAATAAAACATTTATACCACATCCAAAAGGCAGTAGAAGAATGACCTTGAAAAATCTGAAATAATATAAAATATCACGAGGAAGAAGAAACTATGCCGTTATAAAGAGAATACTATTGATTTTAAAAAAACAACTAAATAATTACTTGTAATCACAATAAAACACTGTTTATCCGGGAAAACCTACCCGAACCCAGGATTATCCGAAACATGTTTACGTTTCCGTTTGATGCTTATATATTAACGCCTTTTTTAAATAATAAAGAATTTCTTATTATCTGCAACTATATTGCATAAATTAAATTATGTATGTTTGTTATGTAAATGTAAATTATATATCTATATTATAATCAAAATTAATTATTGCACGGTGTTATTTTAAATGAATAACATTAATGATGTAAGTAATTTAATAAGCCTTAATGAAAAATGTAACGCTATTTATGAAATAGATTTCTCAAAATAAATTCACTAACGACTGATTTTTTAGTGCATTTTTTATGAAACGTTTTTTTTTTTTAAAAGCTATATCTCGAGAACTATTCAACGTAAATAGCACTGTGAGGGCTCATATTTTAGAGAATATACTTTACTTTAAATGATATTCTCTTAGGCTTTATAGTGTTGTTAGTAGTTTTAAAGGTATAGACTCAAAACGAAAAATTAATTTTTATATAAAGTTTTGAAATAACCGCCAATTTTTATTCACCCCAACTATACTTGGCAAACTCATCAATTTATACTAGTAATTACACATAGTTTTCATTAAAGTAATCAAAAATTAGGGTGAAATAACTTCACTTTTTTCGGCTCTTGTACTATGTTAGTTCCAGGCCACATTATCACAAAATTATACAATATTTTGTATTTATCTATTGTTTATTATTGTTGACAATGACAACTGTTATTTTTTCAAATGAAAACGATTAATTTTTTTTTTTAATTCATCATTTCAGCCCAGTCAGACTGTCTCAATGAGGATAAAACCAAAATGATATTAAAGAACATTTGAGTGTACACTGATTTCCCGAGATTAATTATAGGAGCCGTTTTTTAAAAAATCGAAAAAATGTGAAAATCGATTCTATAAAGTGGTTCGATTTCATCGAAAAAGTTGCTGTAATATCCCAAACATATACCCGCCTTAAATGTATAATTTGAGCTCCTCACAACTTTTGGTTTTTGAGCTAGGCTGTTCAGAAACACATAGACCATTTTACAAGACTTCATTATTTGGAATCAGGGAACATCAAAACATTTTATTCAGAGCATTACAGTCAAAAAATAGTCTTAGCAATACTTATTCTGAGTGTATACTTCATACATAAGTAAGTGAAAGTAAAAACGTAGGTGTTGATGAAAGAAAAAGAAATTGTTACACTTTTCTTGTAAGCATGCCTGTGTCAACCGGTAAATTTATTCGCCTTAATTATTCCTAGATTGTACGCTGTCAGGAAAAACAAAACCCCTTCGTTACAAAGTGTCAACAGATTTCATTAACATTACAGCCCCCTTCCACTGGTTCCTGATTAATAACTACCACCCCTATGTTGAAACATGACAAAAAGTTGTTGAGCTGCGATAATAAACCACCCCCTGGTTACGTGTTGGAGACCCGGTTGATGAATCGGCACGTAATTCCTCCATCATTCGTGGTGGTCACTGCTATTAGTGGGCACCACCTGCTTCTTCTGTTTCAACTGGTGGCTCTCGCAACCATATTGTATTCTATTAAGGCTACTTGATATATATAGTATGAATTTATTTACCAAAATGAATGTATTGGATATCGTGAAAATTATAATTATATTATAATTGATAACAGTATACTGTGAAGAGTTTTCTTCGTAAATTATAACCCAGTTATTATTGTAGATATTAAATTTGGCACAAGTACCTTCATAATAATATCAATATAGCATAATAAATGTTTATTAAATATCTTGATGCATGAGTTAATAATGATGAAGAAAATAATACTTAAAGAAAATATTATTAACATTTTATTTCTTTTAAGCTGATTCGATACAAATACTAATAATATTTCACTATTGATCAGAGTGGTTTGTAAATATCAAGGAATTATCAACATTTTCAAAAACAGCTATGTTAATAACATTTCGCTGAATAACTAAACAGTAGGCATCAAAATGTTGATAACAAAAATGTTATTTATTTATTATGTTATTTGCCAGTCAAAAAATGTTACTAATAACATTTCGGTGTTAACGGGCCTTTAGATTAAAACCAAAATACGAAAATTCAACGACGTGGTCACTTCTAATAATAATAAATCAGAAAAATTAAATAATGATATTTAACAAAAAAGAACCAAATCCAAATATAGAATATTTTTATGAATATTAGAAACGTCCAATAATATCATTACCTGAAAATTTGAAAAAAGAACAGAAATAAAATCATCTCTATGAATGTAATATGCATGTTTATACTTTTACTTCATAAAGTAAAAATAAATGTAATTATTTATTCCTAAATTACTGGATATTATAAAAAAATAAATAAGTATTTAATTATATTATGAAAAAAAGAATATTAAGTTTTCTTTAGCTACAATTTCACAAATAAGATTTCAATTAATCTTGTATTTATATAATTTTTATTTCAGAGTCTATTTCATGAACATTTCCATGGACTTATGTTTTTGAGAACCACAGAATTTTCATTATGGGGTTCTGTTTGAGGATTTCAAACCAGTTGTCCAAAAAAAATATTTTTTAATATTTTCTTAGTTCCAATGGCAACCTTTTTTGGGGTGTTACCATCATACTTTTCCGTTAGTAAGAGTTTACGTCATCTAATATAATCCCGAAACTGGTATTATAGTTTTAAGTCATATTAGTTTATGTGACGCCTATTAAAAAAAAAAAAAAAAAAAGCTGCTTTCCAAAACAAAATTGCCTACTATTACAGTTAGAAAATAATTTTACAAAAAATAATATTTTTGGACACTACAAAAACGCAGGAATCTATAAACAAGAACAAATTACTATGCTGAAGAAAAAATATTTTTCTAAATAGCCTAATGGTAAGAAAGATAATAACTAAAATGTGTAATTGTTATTTAAACATTTTTATTTCGATACTAAATTCTCGAGGACAATGTTAGCAGTGTCTCTTGATAAACATATTACTAACTTCCATTCGCTAGAATACCATGCAAAATTTCAATAAAAAAATAAACTTCAAATGTGTAATAATAGTATATAATATAGTAAGTATCAAAAATAGAAGGTAACGCAATATTTTTTTGCTTAAAGTAGTTATAACTTTAAGCAATAGTTTATATATAAAGGTGCTCACATAAAAGTAATTAATTAATATAATTTTTAATGAAATAAACTATATTTAATCACATATCTTACTTCATAGCAATTATTTACATATTTTTTACGCAATATACAGTTTTGCTAGGAACATAAACCCTGCCCCGTATGTACAGAAGATCTGTATTAACTGTACTAATCAATAAAAGGAATTTAGAAATGAAAACATTCAAAGTTCTTTATTTTAAGGTATGCAGATATACACAACTAAATTACAGAGATATGTTATAGTGAATGTGTCATGTAAATTAAAGGTATTTCTACAATAGTATGAGAAACCACAATTTATTCATTTTATTAATTTTTCTTCTTCTTATCTTCTCGTATATTTTGTTTATAAATATTTATATTTTTTGAAAGGGAATGAGATTTTATATTGTTTTGGGGCCTTCGCTTAACATTCCTTTTGATAAATAAATAAATATATAAACCATAATAAAATTCAAGTTTTCACTTAATATAGCTCAAAAAGGTTTGTTAGTAATTTGTATTACTTCTTACTTTTCTGGAAGAAATTACTCTTTTATGACTTCTTTACTTTATTCAGTGGCATAATTCGCCGATCAGCCGCCCTGGGCCCAGTTTTATAATGAAAGCTAATAGTATTAGTTCTTAAATACAAGTACAGAAACAACGTGGTAATAACACTAATACTTTTTTTTTTTTATAATAGGAAGGACTATTAGTGATATTACAGGAGTTAAAAAGTACTAAAGTACAAGTTACTATTGTACAAGTCGGTGTAATTTTATTAAATTAAATCGACAAGACTAATAGTCTTAGTTTGTACTTTATTATGAAACAGGGCCCTGGTGGAGGAAAATTTTGACGCCCCTATTAAGGTCTTAAAATATACAGTAATTCTAAAGAACTCTATAGCAAGAACAATCATATTTTTTATGTACTGTACAGGTGACAAATAAAAAGTCATGAAATGAAATGGTTCTATTTTTTACAAGATATTATTATTATTTATAGTGATATTTTCCCACCCTCACTACGTAATACCACTCCTTAATTCAATATCCTTACGTAACCAAATTTTCATTCATATCTTAAGTAAACAGACATTCATACTCAAAATTTCAAATGTAAGTTAAAAATGTTTCTTGTTTTTCATTAACACTACAACAACGTTTTGAGACAATTTTAACAAATAAATAACTCTCTCAATATTAAAATTTATCTTTTATTATTTATATCATTTCTCTTTGCTTTATTTCACTGCAGTGCCCAGGATAATACGAGAGAATCGTAACACTGCCCGAATGTACGATGTCAGGGTGTTGAAATAAAGTAAATAAGTCATAAAGGTATAATTTCTTCCAGAGGTAGAAAAAAATCATATATAAGAAAATAATTTTAAATTGATTCTAAATATAACTTTAAGTATCATTATAATGTTACTGGACAAACAGAAAACATGAAATACAAACAGCTGGAACAGTAATGTAAATGGGAAAGGAAATATACATGATAAGTTTGATAACAGAGGGAATGACATACAACCTGTTGTTTCGGCCCTAACAGGCCGTATAAAGTGGGAAAATAAAAGAGGAAGAAAAAGGGCACTAAATGAATGAAGAATGGGGAGTTATTTGCATACAATAAAGGAGGAGGCATGGAGCGGTGGACGGGCTCCAGATAGCAGATCTCTTCCAGAAACTGTGGGGAGCTCCTACTTAAAACAGGAAGAGGGGGAAAGGAATCAATATGGCTTCCGTAGGGGCCACTCAACCCCCTTCTTCTCGGGCCAACAAGTCTTCTTGCGCAATATCTTTCAATAACTCATTGCTTAGGACTCCTATCGTCCTTATATTGCGCAGTCACTATAGCCTCGGGGCTACAGGGCCTTTATTGCCCTCCGAACTAGGGCGAGGGGTCTCCCGTACTAAATACATTCAGCAAACAGAGGAGGAAAAAAAACAAACAAAATACGTTAAATGCTATATATGCAATCCCCACTACATCTATACAATAACAACAAAAAATGTGCTCTCGAATGGAAAGGTCCATTTCGATAACAACAATCTCTACCATGACCAAAGTCCATCAGCCCCCAAATCTGAAAGATCATACCAAATCCAATCCTTCCCATACATCTTGTCCTATCTTTCTGATGTTAAAACAGAGGTTCAAATGTACTTTTATATAGTTCAAGATGTATTTTACAAATTAAGGTAAGAGTACAACAAATTTATATAAACAAGACTAACTAAGCTTAATTAATAAAAAAGAATAAATAAGCCATTATTTAATAATTTCAGGATCCAGATACATTGGCATGTCTAAATAATTTCGAAGACAAGGTGCTTACACTTTGTAGTAAATAAAATGCTCAAAATATCTTTTTATACATTTTTTTTTTATACCAGCAGATAAGCATTATATAACTTTATTTGGAAATAAATGACCCAAACAATGCATTCAATTACTTTTAAAAATATTAATAGCATGTTATTTATGTGAAATTAGTATTATCATCTGCTTATAGTGGTTTTATATTTCAAGGAAACTTACTCAAACTTCGGAATTTTCATACGCAGTAAGTTTCCGTTAATCTGTCCACTTTGATGATATGTTAAGACCATTAATGCAGTAATGCTTCGGTCCACTGTCAAAGTGGCGTATCTGAAAATTTCTGAGAGAATTTTTTTTTTTAATTATGATTGCATATTTTAAGTTAAAAGATAATTCCAGATTTTAGTATAAGTTCAATAATCATTTTATATTTTTAATCAT